>NC_056743.1:483594506-483674506 GCF_019279795.1 Protopterus annectens | reverse complement strand
TTCTAGACTTGTCCAAGGCCCCTGACACATTTTTGTCACAACTAACTTCTACTTAAAATAGCCTCATTAGGTCTTTCTCAGCACACCCTTCCATAGTTCAAAAGCTACCTATCTAATAGGTATCACAGAGTTAAAAGGCACTCCACCACCCTCTCTCCATACCTCTCATTCACCAGCAGTGTACCACAAGGATCTATCCTTGGTTGCTTCCTCTAGCATTCTCACCAAAACCTTCAATACAATAGGCCCCCTAATACAATACTCAGATGCAATACTCAGATGACACCACAGCTATTTTTACATAGGACAGCATGGTGCAAAAAAAAGTAGCCAGGAAGCATTAATAGCAGCTGAAACATGGCTTTGTAACTAATCTCATGACCAACCATAAAAAACAAACTTTTTTTCAAATCCCTCTCCCGTGAAAAAACACAAAATAAAGTCCTCTCTCTTGATAATACAACCATCAAAGTCTGTTCTCATAGTAAATTATTGGGGATGATCATGGATGACAATTTAAAATTTGACCTGCATGTACAACACTGCATAAGAAAAACTCATCAAAAATGAGGGACGCTTTACAGAACCAAAAATGTTCTTACCTATACAACTAAAACCTTGCCACTACTGATCTTCTTCCCACACTTTTTATGGTGCTCCCATTGTTACTAACCCAGAGGCATCACAAAAATCTAAATCTGAACAAAGGTATAACAAAGTTGCTAAATTTCCAGCAAATACCCCTTTCAGAACAAACTACTATATAGCACTACAAAGCCTAAATTAGTTAGAACTACCTCATCAGGTAACAGTTTCCTAGCACCAATAAAATTATCCAGAAATCATCTGCTTGTCTACCACTAAACAATATTCTATATAACTATGTTTCCAGTCTGTCATTACGATCCAATGACCTAAAATTACCATTGGTCCACAAACCTATGAAATCTGCTGGCATTGTCTGTACTTGGCCTGAAACTCCATCTCCAGCCAACAGGTCTGTAGCCTTCCTTCCATTCATCAATAGCATTCTGAAATACTGTCTAGTCAAAAGCTGGCTCTGTCCTTGCTCAATATCAGGATAATTATATTCCTAAATATGATCAAATATGTATTTGTATCTTACATCTCCTTTCTTCATTCAATTCCTTACTAACAGTTTATCTTCCCTTGCTCACTGTATGTATACCGGAAACCTGCTTTTCTCTCCCCTCATATTGCAATTCCTGTTTGTATTTTAACTTACCTTTAATTTTTCTATAAACTGGTTACAATTTCTCTATTAAATTATTCTCATAATTTGTATCTATTCTTAACCACTGTTTTCATATTGTGTTTAATTTATTAAACTTTTTAAAAAAAAACTATAAAATTGCTCTTAAAATGTTTTGTAATACTTTGGAATTTCTTTCAGGCCTCTGCTGAAAATGGGCTCCTACCCAGTCGGACTTTCCTGGTAATCAAATATCAATAAATAAATTATGACAGGTGTTTCAGATCAGTCAGCCATATGGAAAAAGATAAAGAAAAATTAGTATATCAGATTGTGAAAATGAACAGAAAAAATAAACGAGAAATTATGGGATGATAATGGAAAGAAAATAATTATGCAATTAGGAAAATATCACAATTCTACCAGAATACGTAATAAAAACGTGTCTAGAGTACTGGCTCGCTTTCAAGAATGGTAGTTAAATATAAGAAAAGCAGAAAATTAATAATAGAACAAAGTGGATAGATGCTTTAAAAGATTTGGAAAGAAATGAGAGAGAATATGTTGCGACAGAACAGTGAATTTATGAAAAGAATCAAGAGAAAGTTAAATTATTTAAGCAAAGGCGGTACTTACACGGTATGAAGTAGTATATTAAAGCAAAACACTAGAATGAGAAAAATGAGAGAGGATAGCACAGAGGTAAGGAAGTCTCAAGAACAAGTTATGAATATTGCAACAAACTATGGAAAGAAAATGTTTCATAACACAAAGAAATGCACCTAAAAATGAAAGGATAAAAATATATCAGTAATGGAAAACAAAGAATTAGAAAATGAAGTGCACTTATATGAATTAGATAAAATACTTGTAGAAGTTAATTTAGAGTCAGTTGTAGGCCCAGATGGAATAGGATATCAATTTTATACGAACTCATCATCATAAATGAGTGCTTAAATGAAGGTTTTATGTATACAGATTTATGCAGTGGTATATGTAAATTTGTATAGGAACAGGAAGACAAGGATGAAATCAAAAATTGGAGACATAGTACAGAATAATGCAGATTACACAGCGTTTTTGAAAATCTAGAAAAGAAAAAGTAAAATTAAAAATATTATGGAAGATGGCAGATAGAGTTTAAATGGAAACAGATGCCAGGAATTGTTATTAAAAGTAGGGGAAATTGTGGATGATATACACACGAAAGAAGAAACAAAGCTTATAGTACGAGACAAAGCATTTAAAAAATACAACATGAACTTTTTTGGATTATGAGGGAATATAAAATTAGTGAGAAAATTAAGAATGTGATTTGTTTGCCATATGACAAAAATAAAGAATTGTAGTGAACTGATGGTTAAGTAAAGAAGTAGATGTAAAGAATGGCATACATCAAGGATGTCCCATGAATAGTGTACTATTTGCATTAATTATGAATGTATTGGTTAGATATGTAAATATACATATGAAAGATGGTACTTATTACTAATGTGGGGATAAAAATATCAGTTATGTTGACTTATGCAGACAATATACTAATTATGAAAAAATCTGCAGGTAAGTAGTAATGTGTCATGTATATGAATGCTTAAAAACAATACGCATGAATTTAAATATAAAAAAATAAGAATAAAGGACTGGCTAATATAGTAAAGGTAGGAGGAATATCTTTTTTTTAAATTTCTGTGTTAGGTTTAAGATTTTGTAGTAAAACTGTGAATAAGGAACAATGGTATAGGATTATAGATGACATAAAGGAGCTTTGTTGTATTTGCAAAATGTACAAGTTACCTTTTAATAAAAGCATTCATTTTATTAATTCAGTTGTACTAGGAAAGAGTGTATTTACCAAGTATCCATATTTTGCCAATAGTTTATGAAAAAGAAATATTGCAAGCAATTTCTTCCAATATATTGGGTTTGAGACTGAATCCAGTGAAGAGAGGAGTCCTGTGTATGGATAACGGTGACAGAGGTTTAGGATTAGTAAACCCAGTGGTATATGCTGCCTCACTGAACTTGTATAGAGTCTTAGAAACAAACAAAATTGTGTCTGGAACACACAGCAGGCAAACAAAGAGTCATTATATTCACTTATATATTTTTATTGTAGGAAAAAGCGTTTTCACGGTTAATCCCAACACCACTTCATCAGATAAATGAATGAATAAAACTTCATTAAATAGCATCAGCCACCAATCAAAAACAAGCAGAATCCATTACAATTAACATAAGAATAGTTTCTACCCATGGTCACGGTTTAATATAAACTAGAAACTATATATGTACAAAAAATATATATATATATATATATATATATATATATATATATATATATATATATATATATATATATATATACACACACACACACACACATTAATATACACCTAATAAAAAAGAACAAGTACATATATAAAAAATAAAAGTAAAATACAAATTCAGCCACTGGTCATCTAAATAAACTCCGCGATTTCAGAACAGGTTTGATGGGAACCTGACCATTAAAGCCTTTCCCTGTAAGGGCCTGCATCCTCATGATCCACTGAAGTTAAACATTCTCAGTGCGATTTCTAATATTGCCTATTCTTAATGACTCATGTATCCTATCAATAACATGGAATTTAAATCAGTGATGCTCCCCTTCGGCCATTACATGCTTGGCTAATACATTACTCTCATACTTCATCTTTATAGAGTAAAGATGTTCCCTTAAATAGGCTAGATAGACCACATCCTTATACATTTTTTGGAGAAGCTGGTCTGTCCTACTTACCGATAAGATGGAGGACGTGGTAGGTATAAATGATGAAATTTGATAAAGGAAAAAACTTTTATGGAAAATAAAAATTGATGACACTGAAGATGAGTAAAATGATTTAACAAATGAAAACGTTAAAGCTATAAAAGTATGAAAAGCGGGCTGTAGTAAGCAAATGGAATATAAAGATTTTTTATGGAGATCACGGATTAATAAATTACCAGAACAAAATAGGCCATATAAAAAATAAGTGAAAGTTTGTGTGTGTGTGTGTGGAGATATATATATATATATATATATACACACACACACACACACATATATATATATATATATCTACACATACACACACACATTATAAAAAAGAGGCAACTACAGAAAATGTCTTCTTATAATGTAGAACAGTTGTAAAATTGTGGGAAAAGGTGAATGATATAAATATGGATATGATTATGCATGAATAATTAGTCATAAAACTAATGAACACATTGATAAAATATTTTATGTTATGTGGACTATTTGGAAAGAAAGAATAAAGTAAATTATGTTTAATGGTAAATGGAGATTAGCAGCGATTTTAAGAAAAATCAGAGTGGTTGTGCAAAAAGGAGTGGAGGTCTAATAAGGAAAATGATTAGAAATGTTCAAATAATCAAGGGAATATAATTATAACTGTATAATAAAACAGGAAGGAAATGGAAAATTGCACACTGTATACATTTTAAATATATAATGTTATAAATATTGTAACTAATGCTGTAAACATAATGTTTCAAATAAAGGAGCCCTACTCTTTTAATAAGTGCTATGAGATCTTTAACATCCACTTTAGTTATCACTACCTCATGCAGATGTGAAACTAGTTTAATATCATATCTCAAAGATGGCACACTCAGTAGTGCAGCACCCCCTTAATGCTGTCATGCAGTGATAGCAATTCAATCAACTGGACAGGAATAGAACCCTCAGCCTTCTGGTCTACCAGCACTAAAGGCAAGTATTTATCTGTTGAACCACTGACATTATTCAATATTAAGGTGTGTGTATGCATACATTTATTATCTATTTTCATGATTTAAACTTATAAATGATACCTATATTGCTTTAATTTTATGTCCAAGGTGAGACCTATTACCTTCAACTATGTTCCCACGTATCTTTAAGTGGTACATAACATGTCTAAACCCCACAGGTAACTCCTACCACATACATTATTACCCTAGTCTTTGATGAGGGGTGTACATACAGAAGACTAAAACATGTTACTTCTATACAATTCCTTAACCCCAGCATGTTAACTTCTAGCAAAATATCTACCTTTCTAGGGCAGATTAAACACCATGACAGTTACTTGTCTCTTCCTTGCTCCAGCAAAAGAGGACGACAGTCCCCATGACCAATGCTTCCTTAATAATGCATCACCTTCCTTGTCAAATATGTTTCATGTAATACAAAATCCAAGGTTTCACTTCATTTAGATAAGTGAAAATGTTGTTTTTTGGCCAGATTAGTTAATGCATTAACTTTCCTTATTATAAAGATTTGGCTTCCTCCTTAACTAACCTTTTCTCACACATTAACAGTTTTCATCTGTTTATTTCCATCAATACTAAATTCTACATTCCCTTGACATATTCATTTACTGTTGATTCTGAACAAATTCAGTAATAGAAGAAAATAAAGAACTATTTACAAGAGAATGCAACTAACCATCATAGTTTTCCATAAAATTCAACCAGTCAATGCATTTTAAAACTTGCTAAACTAATTTCAGATCAAACTAGTGGGTTAAATGACTGGATATCATTTTATTCCCAAATCATAGTCCATTTGCACTTTTCACTCATTCAAAACATTTATACATATTTACATTCATTTTAAATAGCTATATTACCAAGTTTCCCCATACTCTTCTACACATATCCATTTCAGCATAGTGAACCTTTTGATTTATTAATGCCTGAATTTTTGTATCCTAAGCAAACAAACTCATTCATGAGAACACTTAGTCATTTAACAATACCCATATTCAATTGGCCATTTATTTATTAAACCTTCTCATAGTAACTGACTTTCAGCTTTAACATTTCAATAGCTGAATCGTGTTGTTGGAAAAGGAAAAAAAAAAACATTTATTTTGTTGAACTACCGCAAATGTTCGAAATTCAAAGGACAAACTCCTACATAAAACCCATTTCTATTATACCCAGCATGCACCTCTCTCAGCATGTGAGTTCTGAAAACTAATCTTAATTTGAACACATCTTAACATTTTGTCCATTCAAAGCAGGGAAGTTTTGATGACTTTTCTTGTTTCTTTATTTGTAGTTTTTTTTCCACACTGTCTGGATCCCTGGAATCCCTTTGGGTAATACTCATCTTTCCCACTAGTCCAATAACGGACATTCATAAGCATGAATGCAGATGTATTTTACCCTTTAAATATTGATTTCCTTTTCTTAAATGAATCAGTGGCATCAGTATGTAAAATTCTTGGCATCAACCAACTCAGAAGCTTTCACTTTAGTTTCTGTTAAGTAACTAGAAAGCTGCACACTTACTTTCCTGTTTTTTTCTTTCAGAAACTTCTACCAGCATTACTCAAGGCACATCAATCCCCCCTTTCAAGTTCTGAAAATGGGCATCCACACACCCCATTATTTGATCTTTACTGGCTGCATTAGGCATTACCCATTTTTGTTAACAATAATTCAAATTGCCATTTTCTGCTTTGTTCCCAAGATCTGGGCATGAAATTCTGCACCACCCTTTCCTTTTCCTCAAAGTGAAATATGTTTGTAAATTCAGTTTTCAGCAAAATTATACTTTTAGAACATCTGGTGAGCACTTCTATTAATTTCTACTCCTTTTTTAAAAGTATATCTTTTGGCATCCTATCAAAATCACTAAGGTGTGACAGCTGGCAATTTCTTTTCCCTGTTATCATTTCATAGGTTGGCAAGCCTAGCCATAAAAATTCCCTGGAAATTTTTTCCCACAATATTTACTTCTCTGGGCCCCTGTCTAGCAGGGCGACTGACATGATCCCTGGGGTGAATTTCCTATCTCCCATCCAATCAAGGTTCCTTTTGAAGAGGGCCAATGAGGCGCTCTGCTTGACATGTATGGGCAGTCTATTCCAGGGTATGGGGAGTCTCTGGGTCAGGAACCTATCCCTCCGGCTTGTTTTGTTCATTGTGATAAGGTTTAGATCCCTGGAGCGTGTGGCTCTGAAGGATTGATATTTCTTTAAGTGGAGCATGTCCAACAGCTCAGGGTTTGACATGGCCTAGAATGTTAAGCAGAGATCGCCTCCGAGTAGACAATATGCCACAGAGTATTGCTGGAGTTTTTTTTTTTTTTTTTTAGATGGTCAGCATATGGCATCTACTTTAGGCCTGTAATTCTTTTAGTTAGGTATTTATGTGGCCTTTCCAGCTGTTGCAGATGTCTTGTGAGGTACATACCAAATGGGGCATTATACTCTATAATGGGTCTAATGAGGGATGAGTACAGTGGGACAATGACCTCCTTTTTTCTGGATGAAAAGCCCTTAGTGATGAGGTGTGCCACATAGGATTTCCTGACTGTTGTGGTGATGTGGTTATCGAAAGTGAAACCACTGTCCACTTGTGTCCCTAAGTCTCACATCACACTTTCGATGTTTAGTGTCCTGCCACCTATGTGGTAGGTTTGACTGAACAGGAATCTGAGAAGCCCTACTTCTTGTCTTTTCAGATGATGTACATATGTACTGATGGTCACTATGTGTGTGCACACTTACATGTGTATGTATGATGCATGTATGATGTATAGAAGTCAGTGCACATACCCTCCCATTTTTCTTGGATGTCTGTAGTTTACTCCAGGCTTGCACATCCAAAGCCAACTTCCATCTTTCATGTAGGTCTACCCTGCAATAAGCATTTCCAAATTGCTCCTCTCTTTCTTCCTCAGATATGATAGGGCACTCAGCTTGGGTGGGTAGGCTGCATAAGGGTAGGCTTACCTCCTTGATTAGCCCTTATACATCCATGGTCACTAGAAGAGCTTTGAGCACTGTGGCTCAGTCAGGAATAAAACCTCTTTGCCAGGAGACTTGCTGAGAGAACTGCAATATTTTAAAGTGCTCACCAAAAACACATGGTTCCATTCCTCTTTAAAGTGATATGTAGAAATGTTGATACCTTTATGTCATGCCTTTTTGACACTCGACTTAAAAGCTTGGGCAATTTGTCTGTGGCCCCAGGTGTCCCAGAAGCTGAGGATAAGTACAAGTTAACAGCAATCTAGAACAGAAGTGGGCAGAGGTTAATGAGTAAAGGTCAGCAGCAAGCTAGGATAGAATGCCGATTAAAACAGGTCACACCTTAAATCTTCTACTCCCCAGTAACACATTCTATGGTTCTGAAAACTGTACATTGACTTCTCATGGTTATGTGTAGACCACAAACAGGCCTCATTCTGCCTTTCCTTTACCTTCTTTATTTGATAATTCAATATCTGTGTAAGTGGGTTGGTCTGAAGACCCTTTTCAGTCATAACAGATTTTACAATTAGTTCTACATTACACAATGCAAAATAAGTTTTATAGCATTCATTCGACATGCAGTATTATAGAATAAGCTTAGTACATTTAATTTGACCTCAAATGTTGCAAATGAAGACTTGTAGCACTAGTCTGATGTGCAGAATTACAAAATTTAACATTTTTAAAATATAATTAATCAAATAATTTTGAAGTATTTGCATATTTCATATTTACAAATTATTTATACCAAATGAGTGCAGACATGTGGTAGCCAATTCCTTTTTAGGCTTTGTACCAAACCATAACAATCACTGAAATTGCATTAGTTTTCTTGGCAGAGGTGCCAGAATTTTGAATAATCTGCTCCTTTTCTTTAAATATGGAGGATTGTTTCCAATTCGCTGGTTCTGTAGTAAGGGACTTAGTTTTCCTGCACAATTTATATACGAATGTAGAGAGAAAAGTCTGGTGGCTTGTACCTTAACCAGTTTACATTTGGTCTCTCTTACCTTAACCAGTTTATCATCAAAATAAGTCTGAATGAGCTGGAGGTGAATATTAAGTGATGAAACAAGCAGCAACAGGGAGAGTATATACCACTCATGTAGTAAGTGCATTAATACATTAATAATCAGTGCACACTTAATTTGAAGGGTGAGGCGATCGAAAGTGTAGGAAGCTCTTAGATGAGTATCAACCTTGTCTGTTATTTCTTTATCACGTTTAAAGGAAGGGATCCAAGGTAATGTTGAGGTACTTGCACTGGGTGATTTAATTTACGTAAATGTCATCAAGACTGATTATGTGTAAGGGAGGATTAAGCTTAAAAACAGATTTATAGAGAAAAGCAGTATCATGGCTTTCAATTACTTGGACATTTTATAGGCAGATTTGTGTTATGTTGTAGGCTTTAGTAGACTCGCATCGTATCTCATGGTGCAGAGATATTATTCCATGCTAACTTAGTGATATTGTGAAGTCTTCTATGCTGCTCGTACATTTGCAAGGCTGATGGGTGTAAAAAGTACCTCGTTGGAGGTTACTAGAGGGGGAATCCCTTCTTCCACAACATTCAACAACTTCAGAGATAATTATAATAGTAAACTGTACTGCTGACAGCAAAACCCCCTGCATAGGTAGTGGGTAGATCTTTATCTTCCAATATCAGCTAGTTTTCAAGTTCTGCTGTGAACTTCTGGTGATTGGGCACATGTGACGTACAATAATATGCTGGTTGCTTAGCCATGCAACTGAATAAGTCTCATTGAGGTATTCTGATTGTCCATTTCAGCTATTTACTGTGCCTTTATCATCCCTTATTTACTGTCCCAGTACTGCTTCTGTTCATTTCTTAGGCACTATGAGCATATTCCATACTTATTCAACAGTAAGATGATCTTTTGCCGTTTGAACAATGCAGCTGAGGTACTGGCTTGGAAAATGTTCTCTTACATTGTTACTCCTGCTCTTTTTTTCATTTCTCAATTGTTTTACATTTTCATTTTCTCCTTTTAAGACATTTATTTTGTGATAAGTATGAATATTTTGAAAATACTTGAGAAAAGCTAGAAAACTATTGCAGTGGTTCAGAGACAGCAAGAAAGTAATACATGTGTTGCATGTAACACTGTAGCAGATGTATGAAACATATTAATGGTGCTTTGTGAGTAGGTCGAAAATGATAGCTACTCTGATACGACATATAAAGTCTCGACTACCATCCAGGTGATCCTAAGTTCAATTGCCAGTTCTACTGCCTGTTGGAAGTGGCATAGACCAGGGAAGGAATGCCGAAATCTAGCCTGCTTCCTTCATTGGTAGAGAGGAATGAGCGTAATATGATAGTGGGGTGGGTCGTCTCACTGGAGGCGGGGCTTGAGAAAGCTGCTGGACAAGTCTGGAACTCAAGTGCAACATTAATGGGATAAATTCAAAACACCAAAAAGGAAATTGGTTACATTTAAAATGGCCTACAAGGGCAGTTAGCCTAATACTTGCTATGAAACTGGAGGCACATCTGTTTTAGGGGTTGGGACATGGATGCTACAAAATCCACACCTCAACATACAGCATTTAGAGACCGAAGACAGTCACCGATGCAGCCCACAACTTCTGTTTGTGGCTCTCTGCCCTGCCCCCATGCTGAAATGATTTGACAAGGTCACTGGCAGACTGATGACCTATAACTGGGAGGGTTACCCAGATAAAGATGTAGATAACATGGATATGGGCAGAGGTAGGCTCATGGGGGATGATGCACTACAGGAAGTGCATTCGTAATCAAGGACACTTGGTCACTGATGGCTACTTAAAACAGGTTTTAAAAGAAAATAAAACTACAAAACAATATGGACTTCTCTTCACTAGTAACAACGAAGTGTTATTACTAAACTGATATCCATCAGATGTTAATTATGATTACTGACATGCAGACTTACACTGTGTCAAAACCTAATGGATAGTACTAATTTTGTGACCTAAAACAAATTTAGCTTCACTTTGCTTCCCAGGTGCATATGAATTTATCTTGGTTTTCTGTATCTTTAATGAAAATAAATAATTTTTTATATCTATCAACTATCTTTTTAACTGCTAAGTATGTTGCCTTTGGCTAGATCAGCTAATCATTAGTATAAGGTAAAAATTGAAAAAGCCTGTAGAGCCACATAGATCTGTTCTTCAGGCCCTTAAATTGTGACAGGGTTTGGTGTGGTTCAAAACATGTGTTGCTCACTTTACTGCGATAACATGGTATATGGCAAATCCATCCTTAACACTGCAATCCGCTCTCTCAGACACTAGGACTGTGGATGTGGATCATTATGCATCCTTATTTTCTAAAGCTCACCTGCCCCTACATTCTGATGTACAATTAATCTCTCATTCAACCTTTACCATCCAAGATATGTAGAAAGCAGATATAATGATCCCTGTAGCATATGCACAAATAACACGGCCACATCTGATACACATTTGCATAGTGTACTGGTTGAATATACGAGTGCAGCTATATGACTAAGTAAAGGCACCTTGAGTCACTGCTCTTGACCCTGTGTATTAACTATTGTTAGAGCAACTTGACCATCTATCTTACTGCAGTGTCCTTAACACTCGTTTACTAAGATTAAGGAAGATGTTATGCACAAATGAGAGCGTGAATGGCGGTTAAGAGCTGATAAGAATGTATGAAGGCAGTTACTATGGATATTACAAATTTTGGTAGGGCAACAGTAGTCAGGGGGAGGCAGACAACCGCAAGCAGAAGTTTAAATATATAAGAAGGTTACATTAGGACTGCCATGGGTGGTTGGTGTTGAGAAATATTAGTTTGGAATGGTGCACGGCATAAAGGAGAACTGCAGTAATCTACTTCCAAAATGTAGGATAAACACTGGAGTTGTGGGTGGAGAAGATTTGTACATTAGGAGGAAAAATGATTTGGTTTGCACATTAATCCTGGGGAAGAGATGTGGAAGAGTGTAAAACACAGTACAGAAAGGAGGAAGGATTTCTTTTAAAGAAAATAAAATGAAGGGAAGGATACCCTGGGTAAGTTGGGAAACATTGGGGTAAGGGAAAAGTTCAATTAGTAGATAAAAAGATAACTTTGTAATAGGGCAAGGTACAACACGAGTACAGGAGAACATTCCATAGCTGTTAGATGATCCCACTTGGAATTTTCAGGGAGAAATGGAGACAAACACCGGACTCTTGGAAGTATAGTGAAAATAATGCCTACCAAACACACACACAAGGTGAGGAAATGCAGAGGTGAAAGAACTTTGGAAACGTGTGCAGGGATATCCTAAGGAAAGAAATTCCTAATTCATGGACATTAGGCCAGTTTGGGATGTGTCTAGGTGGGACTAAAAATGGGTTACCAAGGTAGAAATCCAGATTATGGCAGAGAAGTAAAGGGAACAAGTCAGGGAATATACAATGACGGAATGACAACAACGGTGCAAGAGAGTTTGCTATTACATATGGACTTGGCAGATGTGAAATTAAGGTTGATGGAAAATAAATTGGGTCAAAGATTCAAAGGGAGGAATAATTAGAAGGGAATGGAGTTAGGATACAGATCATGTTATCTAGTCTAGGAGACTAGATGGGGGGGGGGGGTTGTTTTACAAAATAGCATGAAGTCGTCAAATCAGTTGAGTAGATGGATAAAGAAAACAGAATGATAGCCAGGTAAATCAAACGGCAGTTCTGTAGACAGGGGGAGGATGATGGGGAAGAAACATGTGAGGAAGTGTGAAGTTCATTTGGGAAGTGTGGGAAAATGTCATCCTAATGTAGATGTTTGCTCCCCTTCCTAAATAAACCTTCATGAAGTATATTGCTTGGGGCAGATTCTCCTACAGGAAAAGATTAAATTAAGCAATGTTACAGTATATTGCATCACGGTAATTGTACTATAATGTAATGCATGTAGTGGTACGGTTTTCTTTTAGGTAAATAATTTCAGTGATTCAAAATTAAAACTGTTGCAATGACATGCAAATGATCTAGGTCGATATAAAGGTGGACGAAAATGTCATAAAATACATATCTGACTACAGACTAGCTGCGTCATGGTGGACCCTGTCCTAGGAGGGCAGGCAGCCGAAGAGAAGTCCAAGGAAACATGAGAACACACTAGTGCCTGTGGAATGTCTCAACTACAGAGGCGCTAAAAGACAACATACCGCCTACTGCACAGATAAACTGGACAAATCCTGTTCTACACTAAAAAGCCATTATTAAATCAGAGTTATCCTGGGTATACTTTTATGTCAGTGTCTGAAACCAGAAACTGGGAATGGTATGGCTGTTGTGCTTTTATCAAAATTGGAAGACCAATAGGCTTTAATGAGTTTCTGCTAATGGCTGACATGGAAGTGGAAAATAGCTTTAAATTACTGGACAGTTTTTTTTAACTTTTGAAGCAGCTCTGAAGTATTATGGCACATCTTATGCAGCTGTGTTAACAAGTGGAACTGAGTCAATCTGGGGTTGTATTAGTGAGACGAACAATAGCTGGCATATGTTCTGAGAGCAATAATGCATGTTAAACTGGAAAAAAGATGTTTGGCATTGTACACAACTGGAAAATTCTACAATTTTAGTTATGGCAAATCCATAATTAATAAAAATCATAAATCACTGCAGGCCGTATTCAGAAAGTCACTAACTAAAGCATCATATATGTTGTAGCACATGGTCTAGTTGGCAAACAAACGTATTACTGTGTTATGGTACTAAAGGAAAAGATTTTTGCTGGAATATTTAAGTTTTTTGGGGCATTCTGCAGACAACAGAAAGACGTAGCTGGAGTTCAAATGATATACTCAGGAAAACAAAGATGCAACTACTCAACATGGACCACTGGTCATATCAGTTATCAGCGGAGCACCCAGATAAAAGTTTTTGCTATCTATACCATGATGAAGTTATAGACATACAGGGGATTATATTCAAATTAGATGAAGTTATTATACCTACCAGATGAGAGAAGCCATGATGTTGAAAATACATAAGCCATAACAAAGCATTGCAAAATATAAGAGAGCTTCAGATGTTCTCCATTAAATAAAAATGTGAGGGCAAAAAGTAGTACTAAGCTGTCAAACCTACGGAAAGTTTCATAATCAGAATCCTAAGGAAGAGTCATTATTTCATTATATTCCAGAATATCTATGCAACACCATATGCAGTTCAAGTCTGAAATGACTGATATCAGGTCTGTGTTCAGAATTACTGCAAACGTCTGGAATTAGTTAAGTTGAGGGGCAGTACAAGGACTACTGTGACTGGAGTGAAAAATTACTTTTCTAGACATGCAATTCCAAAAAGTGTAATTTTTAACAGTAGATTATCTTTTGGCTACTAAACAGCAAATTCTGGTCTTGGCAGTACAGTAGCACAAAGTGTTACCAGTTTACAGTAAAATGATCTACAGTTTGGTTCTCAACTGGGATGCCTTCTGTATGGCACCTGCACGTCCTTCCTGGGTTCGCATGAATTTTCTCTGGGTGCATTAGTATGAATTTTCTCTGGGTGCATTAGTTTCCACCAACACTCTAAAGGTGCGCAGTAGGTAGACTGAGGACACTACGTTGTCCATACTTTAATAATGCAGAAACATAAAAAGTAATGCTAAACAACTGCTTAAGTAAAGGCAGAGACAACATTATAATAAAACTGCCAGATACCTTCTAATTTGAAGAAAAGAGAAAGAAGTTCGGAAGGATCACATGCAGTACCGGTCATAAGTTACTGCTGCTACTTATGAAAAGTAGCCATGAATTTACTACGCAGAGGGATATGATTCACACGAGTATGGAAGAAACAAAGCATTTCATCAAAACAGTTTATTCAGAGTGCAAGGAATTGCCAAGTCCAGGGCAGACATTCCAGGTGGACATACTTCCTACTCAGAGAAAATAATGTCCTGAAATTACTGATGAGTCTGGGAAAAGTCTCAAATATCAGTTTGAAGCTAATGTTCAAAACACTTGTAAGTCTATCCAGAAGTTATCGACCAGTTTTCAAGTCAACACACACAAGACTAGAAAGTAGAGCTGTTACATCCAAATATTCTGATTTAAAAGATTCATTTTTAAGTTCATCCACTACAGTCACTGTACTTATGCATCTAACAATAAGATTACAAGAAACTATCTTACTAATGCATACTAGTTGTAATCTGAATATAACAGCCAAAAAATGCCAGAATATAGATAAGGCGAATTTTTAAAACTTCATTATTTATTCATAATGTCATACTTAGGCTATTTAACAAAAAGGATGCAGAATATAGCATAACATGGCTTCATGTAGAGGATTTACCAGTAAAGGAATGTGTATGTCATGGGAGCTTAAAGATTTTCAAGTGTGAACATTTTCACTACGCCTCATTATTTTGCCATTTTAACATTTTCAAAATTATTTTCTACTCTGCATCAAAGAGATGAAGTAAATTATTTTCCAGTTCGGTCTCTTTAAAAAAAATATTTCCAACAATATTAAAAGATGACCTTCTCAGAGTATGTATTTGATTATTGATGTGCCTTTTTGCAATCTTGCTCATTATTTATTGACCACCTGAGCAGTAAAACTAGCCATCTTACATTAAGAAGGCCCCCTGTAGCCTTGTGGCAGAAGTCTGCAGCCTAGGACCCATCTGAGCTGGGGATTGCTGGAATAAGGCTCAGTCTTGGGCTTTCTCATTGGTTACTTTGTTTTAAAATTGTTTAACCTCATTTGGATTTAAGCCATACGTTTGCACACAGTTGTGCATCGCTCAGCAAGGTTTGGCACAGCTGTGTATAGCTGTGCATAAAAGCAAATGCCTATAAAGACAATTTTCCCTAGATATCTGCTAGGGAATTCTCCTATGCTCCCCTACTTCACTGTGCACAACACAGTTGTACACTGCTACCAACTCGTTTTTGCATTATGAAGCACTGAAAGTTTTCTACCTCTAGCCGTTCATAGAAAAGCAACTTTTTGTTAGTCTTACAGCGAAACCTGGTTCATCTAGCCCATTCCTCACTAGTTACTAAGGTTTATACCTGCCAAATGGACAGTTTCCCACCATTTCACCAGCCAGCCTGATTGACATGAGCATCCTGAGTCAACTGGCAACCAGTTATCCTAAAACAAATACAACATGTATAAGAGATGCACCTATACTATGAATTTGGAATCAGTTCTCTCACATAAACCAGATATCAAACAAGTTGTCAGCACATACATACACCACCTCTTGCTCATAATCACACAACACTAACCCATATACATGGAGGCACTCACTAGAAGCCTACCTAAAGATTAGAGACCTCCCAAGCACAAACCTACTGCACACACTACAGACCCAACAGAATCCACTACACATAATACACTCAAGCATCCCAGCTAATAAGCCCCTAAGACACAGCACTTCAAACCCAAATATCTTTGTCATAGGCGACATACAGATGTCCCCACTAGAGACAAACTCACGGTTATGCTGCTTAATGCTAGGAGTCTAAATCTGAAACTGCACTCAATAGAAGCACTCCCTACCTTGGAAGACACCGATATCTGTGCAGTCACAGAGACATGGTCCAAAGCCACAGAGAGCACCGCGGCCATGCAATGCTAAACTGTCTTCCACACTTTCAGACTCAAAACAAGTGTGAAAAAAACAAAGACGGAGGGATATCCATCTTGATTAAAAACAAATATACCTCAAGACTGCTCAAACAGTAGGACTCCCTAGAGCTACTCAAAGTCCAACGAACTGTTGGAAAAAGCCCCTTCCATATCATTGTTAGTATTTAGTTCCACACCATGAACCACGAGAACAACTCTGCTTACCTGATCTACTTGAGTCACTCACCATACGGCCAAACACCTTGGTCATGGGTGATTTCAACTACCCTTCCATCAACTGGGAATCCTGTATGAGTAAAAGCACACTCACCCAAAGGTTCCTGGACTTCAGTACAAATGCTCTGGAACAGATAATTTGCACCCCCCCCCCAAAGGGGCTCGAATGTCCTAGACTTAGTACTAACCAACATAGGGGAGTCGCTGTCTTGCCCTCCCTGATAAGGTCTGATCATAAATTAGTCTCACTCAAACTATCATACCTGAACTCCCCCCCCCCCCCCAGCAAAAAGGATGAAAAATTTCTCCAAAGCAAACTATAGCCTCCTAAGCGATAGCATAAATGGTTTCAACCCCCCCCCCCTGCTACCATTGTCAACAATGACTCCTATACAGAAGTGTACACAAGTGCCCTGTATAAACGCCTATACAAATGTATACACTCGGCTGTACATGAACCGATAAAAAACAAGGTCCCCACAAAACAACAAGCCACCCTGCCGTACATCAAGCATAAATAGGTTATACAACAAGAGGAAGAAACTGATGTCTAAGAACAAGAAGGAACTGACCCAGCAGAGGAAGGACACACCCCATAGTTTGAACAAGCAAATTAGATATCTTGTAAGGTCTTCAGAAGCCAATGACAGCTAAACTAGCATTCCCTAGCTAAGGATAGTCACAAGGAATTCTTTAGCTACATCAGAAATCTAACAGGTAAGGCCTACATTTGTGCCAAACTAGTAGTGGACAGTACCATTCATACTGAACCTGAGGACACTGTCAACCTGCTAGCAGACAGATTTGGCACAAACTTCACCCTCCTGTCCACACCACACATACACCAAAGCATACCTATCACCAGTCCTCTACCTAGCAGGTCATAATCACACTCTCCACGGCCAAAAACACAGCTTCTATGGGATTGGATAACATCCCAGGCTGCCTACTAAATGGTCTAAAACAGGACCTAGTGGAAGCACTTGGTACTCTCTTGAACCACAGCCTAAGTACTGGCTTTGTCCAAGCAGAGTGGAAAACAGCAACAGTAATTCCCTTGCACAAAAGGGGTCTGTCAACAGACCCTGGGAGCTATAAACACAATCCTAACCAGCCTTATCTACAAGGGCATGGAGAGAATTATCTTGGACCTTAAATACATAGGTTACCTTCAAACTCTTGACCCAACCTAATATGGCATCATTAAGGGTAAATTATGCTTGTTAAACCTGGTGGACATCTTTGAGAATGTCACCAAAGCCCCAGATAAAGGCAAAACAGTACATACAGCCTATCTTGACTTAGCTGAGGCTTTTGACACAATCCCTCACTCAAGCATTCACCCAGCTAACCATATGTCACTAGATTTTTAGCCAACTGGCTCACAGACAGAACACATGCAGTCAATGTTGGGGATTCCACCTCTACCAGCAGACCAGTTAACAGTGGTGTACCACAAGGATCTGTGCTGGGCCCCCTATTGTTTGAAATCTATTTCTCAGAAGTCCAAATAAAAATAGACGGCTTGTGGCTTACCAAGTTTGCCGATGAATGCAAACTGGGTGCAATCATTGAGTGTCCCAACGATGTTGGCATACTACAAAAAAAGGGCTTACACAGGTAAATGATTGGTGCCAAAGCCACTGACAAAATAAATGCAAAAAAAATGCGTTATCATCCCTTTCAGCAAAGGGGAAGTCTCTCCAAATTTCATTAACAGTACCCCCTTAGCTCAAACACAATGGAGAGAGATTTGAAAACTCAGTTTGATAGCAACCTTAACTTTGATCACCATGTGTCCACAGTGGTAAGGAAGGCCTTCTATACTGAACATCTGAGAAGTAAGGGCATCACATCCAGAGCCATGGATGTTAGAATTCCCCTGTACTCATGCCTCATCAGACCACTAATGGAGTACAACGCTCCCTTCTCTATGTGCCTCACCAGACACCTACAGCAGCTGGAGACGCCCAAGAGGATTCTCACCAAGAAAACTCAGGGCCTTCAACACAACCTACATGGACAGACTGAAGGCCCTGTCACTGTACTCTTACCTTATAGGCTGCCGAGAGGCAACTTGCGCCTGACCTACAGAGACATCTCAGACTCTACGTGAATGCAAACGCTGCACATCAGTGAGTCACATGGGACAAGAGTCACTCACTCCAAGGATCTTACCCTTGCCTTTGACATTAACAGGACATGCTAGAGAGACTGGTATGTCTCCCAGAGATTGCCACTCCTCTGGAACAAACTCCCAATTCAGGTAAAACAGAGCTCTTCAATGATGTTATTCGAGTGCAACTTAGACAACTAAATGGGTAAGGACAGTCTGTGCTCATCATACACTCGCACTGCAAATATAGACCATACAGCTTGGCCAACAAGGGTATAACATGGCTGGGCTTATAAAAGCCCCAGGGCCAATAGCCTAGTAGCCTCCTGTGACCCAATGAAAGAACGTGTGTAGCTTTTTTTGGATCTACCATGAGCAATTTTCTCATTTAATAAGCATGATTAATAGTCATCAAAACTAAAAACACTAAATATAACCCCCCTTAAAATAATATACCAAGTCACACAATTTAACAGTCTTTTTTACAGTGATCCTGTCTTCACCCATCCTCATAACGACTCAATCTTGCATTGTTCTGGTCATCATGTACACCAACTTCAAGATCTTGTAAACTTGGCGAAAAAGGAAAAAGGTGGAAAGAACTATATAACCGGTAGTAGTGGCAGATTAATGCTCCAAGCAGTTAATGAGTGTCATTCTATAATCTTGAGTGTGACTTCCTTCATTTCCTTTTGGAAATATTGCAGCTCTGAGCAGGTCACTTAAAATGGCCATACTCTTAGGTTATGCCTTCAAAAGGACAGGCATCCACTTGGCTGAAATGTTTTACTGGCAAATACATAAATACATACATGAAAACCTCACTACAACTTTCTCCCTCTAAGACTTGTGCAACTAAAACTCAAAGCACAGAATTTTCAATGCAGCCAGTTTTGATGTGCTACAGAATTGGCTACAGGATGCCACCATTTTCCTGTGATGATGTTCTAAGACTTACTGTTTGCAAGGCAAAACCCCCCACACACCCTCCACATGAAAGATGGATCCCCACACTGTTACATCTCTAACTATAAGGATGAACAACAGTCTGGGAAAGAGCAAAGCTTAACACATTGTTACGTGATCTTGCTAAACAGTACAGTGAATCATACACAAGTACTGATCGTAGAAAATACTGAAGAAATACAAAAATCAGCTTTTTGTTGGGGGAACCCTCCTCTGTTCCCACATCCCTCTATCTTCAAATATATTAACTGAAACAGTACAACAATGAGATAAACACTCCTCCTTAATCCACTGTTACTCATTTTCAAAGAACATATTCCAGTTCTGATGAAAAGGACATTTGTTGAAACTTACCTGATAAATCAGGGTCCACAAAACCACAAAGGATACACCAAAGGGCTACCCTCTTAATAGGATGTTTTTATTATTATATTGTTAGTTAAAAATAATCATCTTTAAAATTCTTCAGTGGCACTCACTGTTTCACTGCTTCCATTTGTGAATATATACCCAGGCCATATGTAAGCAGTTCTTTGGGAATTTAGCATTTTCCATTTCAAAACAAACGTTGAACCAATACACCAAACAACTTCTGTAGATCACACGGTGGCTTGTTTTAAAATTTGATTGGGCTCTTAATGGATGGCTAATCACATGACTTTACATTTTTGTATTTAACAAGGTTAATGTGTGTGGATATTTGTTCTGATGAAGTTCCATTGAAACAAGAAAAACGCTTAATGCTATACAATAAAGAATTAGTTGCATTTTACTACTTCTTTCAGCTTTTTCCCAGTCAGGGGTCGCCACAGCAGATCACCTGTCCGCTCATGATTGGCAGTGGAGATTTACTGTGTCGAGTTGCCAGCCCGGCACCCGACCTTCCACAGAAAGCGCAGACACGCACTCACACTGCTAGCACTGTTCTTGATCTACAGAAATTTTGTGTTTCAAAATTTTGCTATACCATGAAAAAACTCACAAAAACAGTAATTTTTCAATGGAATAATTTTGTCCTTATACATGTCATTTGGTTAAGTGATAGCTTACAGTTTCTGAGTTTGTGAAAGATGGAGTGAGTAATAAAAGCGCAGATGTATTTCTTTGCAGTAATCACTTGTATCCTGATATCTGCAGTACTTCCATAACAAACATTTATCTGCTTATTAATACAGTTATTTATGAAAGCATGATTCCAAATCGGATGGCTTTATTATTTATTCTTACAGTTCTTGGAATTCTGCAAGTGATTTTAACAGGTAATAAACAGATACCGTAAGGGAGACAAGCTTGGTATGCTCTGTTTAAAAACAAATTTCAGGCTGGATGTTCAGTTTTACAGTATGGCTGTTTAAATATGACAGTTACTTAAAAACTACTGTAAAATAAAAGAAAAAGTGTGTTAAGCATTATTGTTTACTAAACCAGCTATAGATGCATTTGTATATTACTGTTTTATACTCGAGTGTGTTAAGGCTTAACAATACAAATGTATTTTGCAGTATATTTAAAATACCTTTATGACGCGAGTGTGTGCGTTTGACGTTTGCACAATTCAGTCTATTTGTATACACAATCAATAACGGTGATCTTTACTGGAATAAATTAGCCACAGATGAAAAGCAAGTAGAATGTAGGGCATCTCCAAAGACTCCAAGCCACACTTCAGAAACCTTGCTATTTTATTTACCTTTTGTAATCCATATGACTGATGTACAAAGGTAGAGGACTTCCTTTGCCAATAAGAGTGGTTAAAGTAAAATAGTTCTACAAAGGTAGTGTCATCAGCTGAAGAGCACCAGCATTGTAACATTTTATCGCAAAATTTGATTCCATTATTCAAGGACTTCTGTTTCATACGCATGTTTATGCATGTGTATATACACAAAAAAAATGATAGGCCAAAAGTTCCATATGTTACCCAGTTTATTTTTTTTAGATGCAACATTACAATTAAAATAGACAGTAGGATAGTGTTAATGGTACAATAAAATTCCAAAATAGCAGCATGATGCACTATTGAACAGCTGTTCTCCTGTACACACTTTCTATATTACTCCTTGCATTTGACATCTCTATTGTAATACGTGGCCTTGCTGGGTTTCAATTCCCCCAACATTGCTGAAGTATACAAATTTTCAACTAAAAAAGCAATCCAGAAGGCTAAGACAGAGCTGTCTGTGAGGCGAAGATGCTTTCATAGAAATTAAAGCAGCTGAAATATTACTTCAACCAAGAGTTTGCAATGGTATGGAGGCTTTTAAGTTCTAAGATGGTCTTTGTGCCTGCGGGCAGCTATTTTCATCTATTTTGATTCCTTTGAAATGTTCTGCTAACAGCTGGTGACTCCGTATCTGATTAGTTAACGCAAAGACAGAATCAGTGACTTCAAATACCATTTCTCTTCCCAACTCTTCTTTTATTCAAGCTATAAAACCTTAGCAAAGAGCTCCATTTTTACTTGTAAGAAATGAAATAATTATTTAAAATACTAAACAGTAATGGAGTACTTTACACCAGGTGTGGTACCCATGTATCTTAAGGACAGAGGTAGCTTATAAATGCCTGGCCCTCAATGTCCAGTTTGGATGCAGGACATCATTATTCTTTTGGGAAAGCTTGGCTAAGATTAGAGGCCCCTAGGGTCATTAGTGTAGTAATCTATATGCAAACACTGAATGATCGAGCTGAACACTGGATATAAGAACTGGATACACCACTGGCTTGAACAAAGTCTGGGTTTAAAAAAATTCACATTCTCATCTGGATGGACTAAAAAGTGGCAAAAGTCTTTTTCCACAATATCACTGAATCAACACCATTTACCAAGGCTTGCACTGTATTTTTCTTGAGATGCTACAAGCCTGGGAGTGACTGTGATACGTAAGTTAGCATTACTGCCCCACAGTGCTTTGTTTGAAACTTCACTTCTTGTCTAGAATGCACACTGTGGATATTTGCTTTCCCTCCCTGCACCATGTGGGGCATTCCCTCTGTAATGTAATTTCCACTTACATGACAAATACATGCCAAAAGTGAAATAATGATCCTTAAAACTGGCTATAAGTGTGCATTTGACAGATGAGTGATTGAAGGACTGGCATCGCTATCCCAGCTTAAGTTCTCTGCTCTGATTGTAGTGGGGAGAGAAAGTCTGGCTCCTGTTAAAACACTGGCCTGCATGAAGTGGGCAAATGGAGAATTGTTTTAACTTATTTTCATACTATTTGATAACCAGGCAAGTGAACTTCCCACAGACTTTTCATGAACAGCTCCAGCTAGCACAGTATATGACAAGATTATAAAATACAGCTTAAAAATGAGACTGACATTCTCACAGGGACAGATGAATACAATTAAAGATTAATATTAGCAAACATGCTGTTACGCATATTGACCGACACTACAATTGCTCACATTATGAAATCAATTGATATATATAAACTTCAAGACTCCAAATGTAAAACGAGCTCTTATTAGAAACTATTACACATCAAAGCACTTTTGTCACAAGGGCTTTATCGATCTGATGAAGTTCTTGTGATGAAAGTGCTTACTGGGATGTGGAGTAATTTTTTTTTTTTTTTTTTTTTTAAAGACCACTGATCAGTAAGCAATCATTCACATAGAGAGCTGGCTTGCATTCTCCAACATGGAATATATATTCTGAAGGTGAACTTGTGATTTGTTTCACATTCACCAAGCAGATTGTTCATAGGTAGGTTCTAGGCTATTGGCCCTAGTGCCTATATAAGCCTAGACAAACAGTACCCTGGCTTTTGCCACCCAAGAAAATTATATTCCTGTGCCCCTGTCAAGCAGAGCCACAGAAGTGATCCCCGGGGTGAATTTCCCATCTCCCATCCAATCATCAAGATTTTTCTAGAGTGCTAATGAGGAGCTTTGTTTGATATAGATAGGTAGCTTGTTACAGAGTATGGAAAGTCTCCGAGATAAGAATCTATCCCTCCAATATGTTCTGTTTATTGTGGTGACAAGGTTTAGGTCCCTAGAGCGTGTAGCTCGAAGAGATTTCTTTATGTGGAGCATGTCCAACAGCTCTGGGTTTGACATAGCTTTGTATGTTAGGCAGAGATCGCCTCTGAGTAGGCAATATAGGACAGAGTAAACATTGAGTGTTTTGAGACTGTCTGCATAGGGCATCTGTTTGAGGCCAGTAATCCTCTGAGGTATTTATGTGGCCTTTCCAGTTGTTGTAGATGTCTTGTGAGGTACATACCAAAAGGGGAGTTGTACTCTAATGGGTCTAATAAGTGATGAGTAGAGGGGAACAATGACCTCTTCTTTCCTGGATGAGAAACCTTTTATGATGAAGTGTGCCACATAGAAGGATTTCCTGACTACTGTGGCGATGTGATTATCAAAGGAGAGACTACTGTCCACCTGTGTCCCAAGGTCTCTTATCACACTTTCAGTGTTAAGTAGACTACCGCCTATGTGGTAGTTCATGGGTACAGTGTTTTTACCAAAAGGGATGACAATGCACTTTTTGGCATTGAGCTTGAGGCCATGGCTTTGACACCAGGCATCTGTCTCAGTGAGGCCCTTTTGTAGGATGTCCACATCGTTAGCAGATTTGATTATGGCTCCTAATTTACAGTCATCTGCGAACTTTGTTAGCCAAAGACCTTGTGTGTTATAGCCTGTACATCATAGAAGTAGATACCAAACAGGAGAGGACCTAGGAATGAACCCTGTGGTACTCCATTTGTCACTGGCCTGAAGTTGGATTTAGTGTCTGCTACTTTCACAGTGTGTGTTCGGTCAATGAGCCAATTGGCAACCCATCCTGTGACATAGGGATTTATACCTAGTTTAGTGAGTTTGTCTATAATTCCAGAGTGGGGGATGATATTGAAAGCCTTGGTGAGATCTAGATAGGCTGTGTGTACCATCTTACCCTCATCTACAGCTTTGGTGACCTCTTCAAGGTAGTATCAGGTTTAGGAGATGTGATCTGCCTTTCACAAACCCAAACTGGGTAGGGTCCAGAGTTTGGAGATTACCAATGTCATCGTTTATAAGTTTGATGATGATATGCTCCATAGCCTTGCAGACCAGGCTAATAGGGCAGTAGTTCCCAGGGTCCATGGTGGCTCCCCCTTTGTGGAGTGGGATAACTGTTTCTGTGCGCCATTCAGTGGGCACAAAGCCTAAGGTGAGGCTATGACTGAACATCGTACTTAGGTGGGGTGCCAATTCATTCTGTAGTTCATGTTGAACGCAGCCTGGGATGTTGTTAGGTCCCATGGATGCTGTGTTCTTGGCTTTGGAGTGTGTGTTTACCTGTGCAGCCGTGATTACAGGTACTTTGAATTCTTCCGGTTTAGAGACGGGCCCTTTAGGGGATGAGAGAGGGGTAAAGTTAGCACTGAACCCATCTTCCAGGATGTTGGCAATATCAGTTGGTTCTGTATATTTAGTGCCATTGTGCTGCAACTCAGATCAGATCTGAGTGTTGCCATTGAGATTCTTGACATAGCTATAGAATACTTTGTGGTTGTCTTTAGAATTAGTGGCGATTTTGTTTTCGTAACTAGCTTTGGAATTCTGTGTGTAAAATATCCCATCTTACCAGCTGGAATCCGTGTGCAAGTGTAGCCCCCTCACTAAACTATACTCTCCATCTGTGTACAGTAATAATTTGGTATTGCATGAGCTTTAGCTATGTATAGAGAGGAATTTATTTTAAAAAATAATGCAATACTGCTGTAAAAGGTATCATGAGACGCCTGTATATGCAGGAGATTCCTGTAAGGGCCAGTAACTTAGGATGATAGGAAAGCTGCATGGAGATGGTAAGCACCATCACGGCTTTGGATTGGTTGCAAGATGAAGGAACAAATGATGTATTTTGTTGGCTGTAGAAGACCCAAAGTAAAAATTAGTGAGAATATACTGTCCTGTTGGCAGCCAGATTTGAAAAGCCTTTGGATTGTAAAGATACAATATGTTACACAGAGGATGGTGGAGGGAAAACTTCCATTTTCCTAAAAGCCAGCAACATCCAAGATGATAGTATCAATGCAGGGAGTGATGAGAGCAAATTCCCCATGCAGAGGGAATATGTTTGTTATGGGGTATCACTCTCCCAAAGGGAACAAGTTATCAAATTGGGATGTGAACTCGTCTGTTCACACACACAATCCAAACATACAGTGTTTGCTTAGCCCTGTTACTGAATGATCATTAGCAATATAGATAGATTTTTTCCCTTCAGCCAATTTCCTGCACGTTTGCTGTCTCTTGTCTTCTACTGCAGTACAGCTACTGCCCATACGTCATGGAGAAATAGCTTCCACCATGATGGTCAAATTACATACTGATGGGACAACGAGGTCATGTTTCCCTGTCTGAACAGTGCATGCTGGATTCTGGTTTACAGTCTGACCTCATATAGTATTAGTCTTTCCCTGCTTTTTCTTTTTTTCATTTTAAACTTTCCACAATTAATACAGGATAAAGGATACGGTTAGTGTTTCCATTCTGACACTTTCATAAAGGCAATTACTACAGTATTGCTTTTACCCTAAAAATAAATAAAACAAAGCTCTTAATACTGTATACAGTAATAACTGTGTATTACTCTAGCTTTAGCTATGTATAAAGAGGAATTTATTAAAAAAATAATGCACAAGCTTGTTACAGCTCTACTGCCTAATTCTATCTCTTTAGTAGAAATAATGAGGTTCTGCTTCCTGTGCCCTTCAGCAATTCAGTTTTTTTCTGGTGGATACTTTTAATCAGAACAGTAGCTAGGTCAGCACGTACGCTGTGCAGTTCCCCAAACTAAAGCGGTCTGACCCCCCCCCCCCATATCCAAGTTAACGAGCAAAATAAGGAAAAAAGGTCTTCTCAAAGTTGAAGAAAAGGTCTTCTGCTGTCTGAAAAAAATGCTACTTGCTATAGTTAATCTGCATACACTGGGTACTGCATTCAAATATCCTAAGCCTGGGGTACCCAAACCCCATTACCCTTTTAATGCTACAGGAAGACAGATGATTTAAGAACCAAAGCAAGATATTTAAATACGTACGGACTAATGAACACCGGGTTTTAAAACTTCTGTTACTCTATGGTGGAGAGGGAGCTGCTGCCTTTCTACCTGCACTGCATTCTGGGTAAGGAACTGAATGGATATTATGCCTATGGAAAAGGAGCGAAATTACTACAGATGGTATCCCTACTATCAATTGTGGGCACCTCCTTGTTCCTGGACTATCTAATATACAGATTATAGTCCAGGCAGAAAACAAAATTACCTTGAAAAATACCATTACAGCCTTTATTTTTTATTAACAGCTGCCATTTAACATATATTTTCAATCACTGTTTTTTCTGTAACTATATGCATCAGCTATGTACATTTCACCTGTGTAATGGTCTCTTTTTCATGGCTCAGGGCATGGTCCCATTTTAATTAGTCCTCTTATTCTTGTAAAGAATCAGCTAAACATTACCTAAATAAAGACAAGATGGAATTTAGAAAATGTTTTCCAATGTTGCCCTGGAAGAGTTAAATAAAGGCCACAAGAATACTGTAGGGCAGTGTAGAACATGTTATTAACACAGAATTATAAAAGGTCTCTTCACTTGATAATTACCTGCATTTCCCAGCATACATTGCAAATGACTCATTCCTATTATTTTGCACTCCTTTGTGCTTTGACACAGCCTTTTCTTTTGCTGCCTACTTTCCCAATACATAAACTCATCTTTAAATTCTTCACATTTCTTCTAAACATCCATTTGTATTTCTGTGCTAACTCAAAAGTAGACAGTCTTGTTAACTTACGGAAGATTAAATTTCTCAAAAAAGGAACATCTGAGTATCTTCTCATTTTTTTTAATTTCTCTAAATACTCGAGGGAACTGCTGTTTAGCCTGTATTAAAAGATGCAGTTTTATTGCATTGCAATTCTAAAACTGGTCACTTGGTGGCACTGTAGAACATTTGACCATGGAAACATAATTGTTACTTGCTAGCTGTGGTATGTTCATGCATGTGTACATGTCCGCTTTCCGGACTTCCCAGCATATATTACTGATCTTCATTGGTAAAATAGCAGAAATCTTGAACAAAAGTAGGGCAATTACTTTTTTTTTTTTGCTATCTAGGAAGGTGTTGACTGAGCCTTCTGTACTTGGTTGTTGTAGCATTTGTCTGAAGCCTTTACCTACTGAAGGCAGCAAATAAAAATCATCAGAATTAAATGAACAATGGATGATTATGTAAAACAAGCAAATATGCAATTCATGGATACCCACGTGGTTGGCAAATTAGAAAATAAATAGTGATTTAATGCATATTAGTTCGTGCATTAATATGAAAAACGGTAGCAGGTAAGAAAAATATTTGGCTGAGGGGAAAAACTCACATGGATCATAATTTACAAACAAGGTAGACAAATAACTGAGTATAAACAGAATAAATATATCAATGTTTTCATGGCCATCTGTTAATGGGTGCATAAAAAAATTGCAACACCAGTACCAAGTGAGAAAGAAAATATATTAGAAACATTTTATAAAGGGTAGCAGTCATGAAATTGGTAGCAGCAGATACAAGTTTGAACAATAAGAAAAAAAATATTAGACAATGATCTTCTAAGCTATGCAGAAACTGAATTGTGTATTCTTCATCCATAGCACATCGCAATCAGCACACAAATGGCATTATGCACAAGTAGTAAGGGGTTTGTAGAACTACTAGCATACACTGTACATAACTGCATTGCGCCGTACTCCAGTATCACAGTCTAGTATGTGGCCACATTTATGGGGTGCTTGTGGGTTTATAGGTTAGTACTAGGCTATCTGCCCTTGTTGGTAATTTTAGGCCTAGCCAAATTTCTGTCTAAAGATAAGAATCAAATTCTGTTCCATGTGTCTGTGAGATAAATATCTTGACCAGCATGCCATCCTCCAACCTCTTAAATTAAAAAAATATATATGTGAAATAAAATAGTACTGGAGACAAATTAAAACAGAAGTTCATTAATGGATTTTGACTAAGAAAACTAACAATAACAAGCATGCATTGTTATATAATTAAGTAGTAGTCTGCAACAGGGAGTGGGCATGACAGGATTTACCAAAAGATAGCTTCATCCCGGTAGTGAAGACTGACTGATCCAGCAAAGCCAGCTGTAGATAAATCTTGAACTAGCCAAACTGATGCCCCCATATCAAAGTTGGGGAGCAAAAAATGTCTTCTCAAAGCAGAGAGAGAAGACTTCTGCAGTATGAAAAATACTACTTGCCACAGTTAAACAACATATAACAGGTGTTGCATTAATATTACAGTTGGGATTTGGCATAAAGGTTAAGGTCTTCACCGTCTAGATACAAGGTACAGGGACTGATTTTAACCTCTGGTTATTTGCTAGACTTAATATTCTGCAGACTGATAGCCTAATATCTATGAATTAACTAAATGCATCGGTAAAAAAAAATTTCCTTTCCTTCTGCATTTTTTTCATCTTTCATGGCTAGGGAGAGCTTACTAATGTGATGCACATGCACTGGACAGATACATGCCAACACTCGTGCATTACATAAGGATGAATGCAATTTGCACCACTGCTTTGCTTTTCTGGACACAGGAATGCACAAATCCTACTGTTAATGAGAAGATGCTTGTGGACTCCTGATATCCCTGCAGTAAGTTTGGGGTACCTTTTTTTTTTAATCATTTTGTAACTTTTTTAATCTGCCTTTAGAGAGGATTAAAATTTATTTTCATTCCTTTTGACAGCTGTGTGTATTTTCTGGACTGGATGTGACAGTGGCTGTATCTTATTTTTAATAGCTAAAACTACCTGTACCTATTCCTAGGGATAATGCTGGATTTACAGACAGCATGCTGTTTGTTTCGTTCAGTGTTTACGTTTTTGAATATTGCAGTTAATAGTATAAAGTTACCCTATGAATTTCCTTTACAATAAAATACTGGTGCAGACACAGTAGACACATAACTGCAGATGCAGTACAAACCTGCACAGACAAACAAATATGTTCATAACATTCAGGTAAACTTCTTGACTTTCCAGAATTCCACATACTATCCAGATTTTTGCCTCATGTTTTTGGTCTGCTCTAACATTTGTGGTTTTCTGGAAAACCATTGAGGATTAAAGTCACTAAATAGAGACATTTCAGTTTTAGACTTCATATCCTTCACAGATTGCATACTGATGTGAAACCTGTTATTCTAATCTGATTTTTGGCTTTTGTCCCCCATTACTTATGACTTTGGGTAAAAGTCATGTGATAAGTAGCTCTGTTCCCCCATTACTTATGGCTTTGTGTAAATGTCATGTGATAAGTGATTGGACGGTATGCATTAAGTAAGTCTGCCAACATCCATGCACAGCTACATAACTGTCAAATGGCCAGGATAACACGCAACACCCCAATACAGTGTAGCCAATATGAGGGTGCATGGGAAACTACAGCATTTTATGAACCAATATGCATTTGACATCATCAGGACACCATGGTAAGGAGCCAGAGACCTCAGATTAAAACATGCCTAATCAACTCATAAGTTGTACATATGACAGACTGGATAAGTGGTGCCACCACAATGTTTTTCGGCTAAAGTACATATGCACTGATGGAATGTATAGCATAATATATGAAGCAGGAATAAGGAACTGTACAACATATAAGGAACGATTGAGAGGTGTCCTGGTACTTCACTTTCACTACTTTAGGACTTTCCTTTGGAAGTACCTTTCTATCTCAGTTGTAAAAGGCTATCAGTGTCTCATATACTTCCAAGCTGAAGCGTCACAAAGCCAATATGGTACTCATTATTCTAGGTAAACTAGAATAAAACTCTTATGCAGCCTTTTCAGTGCCACATATCTCACAAATGTCTTAGAGATTTTATTGTAGGAATTTAAGAAATGTTGGCTTGTTATCCATCCATAACATTTTCATTTTAACTAACTGATTTAATCACGGCCAAGACACAATTTACTAATCAGTTTTTTGAAGTCTGCTGTATAAGAATACAATGAAGTTATAAAGAATGATGCATGTCAGTGTAGGAGATTGCAGACATCTGAGGTTATGCCTCACACACAACATGCAAAGAAAGTGCACTTACAGACGTCTGCTACATTAATGAGAACACAGAGAAGCCCATCAATGGACGTCACATAGTACAGGAGAAATGCTTCATTTTAACAATGAAGTCACTCGGACATGCATGTGCACGTGCGCACACATTTATGAAGAGCAAACAATATGGTTGTCTGTATCCTCATATCAATGAGTTTATCAATCAATATGCAAATAGTACATAGTAATAAGGCTTACACAGATAAACTACTGCATATTTAATATAATGTTCTCTAAGATAAATACACGACTGAAAATTGTAACCACCTGCTGGCTATGAAAAAAAAATGTAACAGACATTTCAATACCAAATCATCTGCGACAAAAACCTACAGTACTGGCAGCTGGTCCAGCAATATAAACAAATCTACCATGTATCTACAGATGCATTAGACCTCAACAGGTTAAAAAAAAATTAGAACACAACTTCTCAAACAGATCAAATAAAACAAGTTTTTAACTCAGTAAGCAGTTTAAAAAAACACATGTATAATGGTTTATTCCCTGTTAAGTTGAATCTTTTCTTCCTATTCAAAGAAATACCAATTATGCTTATGTTGCAACTCTGCTAGACATTGATATTGAAATTTGTTATACGGACACGTCTACCTATGCTGTATTTACCCGTGACATTCTTTAATGCATGTTCTTGTGAATTTGAAGCTCATCTCCATAAGTTGCAACTATACTTGACACAATCAGATGTTTATATTATTGACAAGTTTACCTATGCTATTTTCAAATGCACCACTTCACTGTATGTTATTTTTGCTGTAGAGCTTTTCTCCCTGGGCCTACACTGAAAGTGGGCTCGTTTCAGCACAGTGGACCATACAAGTAAACAAATGCAAATAAATTAATATATTATCTGTGCGATTTGAAATACAGTAATTAAACAAGTAAAAGACAGCTAGAATAAATCTAAATGCTTTAATGTGAATGAAGCGGCAGCTAGTCTGCATCTAACTAAATTTGATCATTCCATCCACATTACAACATCCAAAACTAATGCCAATAAAACAGATGCACATTCTTCACACGGTTACAAATCATGGTCTTGATAGACTTTTTTCTAATATTCAATAAACGCTTAGTAGTGATAATGCTACTTTTCAGATCATTCAAGAAAATTTTTTTACTTGGACTCAAATGTCCTCCTTAGAAGTAGAACATTTAGAAATTGGAGACTGAACCCCTCTAGTATTAGAAAAAGATGCGATTAGGAAATAAGTTGCAGCTTTGTTGGACGATTTTAACGCAGATAAAGAAAATATATCCAAAAGATTGCACTTAGGCCTCAGTTAAGAAGGTACTTGTATATATATATATATATATATATATATGTTATAAAAAGCAAAATAAAAACAAAGAAAATAACCTGACAAAAAGCTTTTAACCTTATAGAAAAAAACAAACCACACAATATGATGTAAACCTAGAATTGAAAATTAAGAGACTCCAAAATGAATTCTGTGTCCTACATTTGTTATACTTACCCTGGTATGAAACTAACACATTGCCTCAAAAATCAATACAGGCTCAAATGCTTTCTAAACTGTTAGAAAGACTAAAACAAAATCCAACTACTACAATTACAGAAATGGGTTTTAATGATAAAGTATTTAATTCAAATAATGGAATCTATCATCAAATATTGAATTCTCAAAAAAGACGGAACAAACAGAGCAATCATTTTAGATCAAAGCTGAAAAAATCAGCTAAAAAAACCAAAAAAAAAAACAATTTTTCCAGATGGCAAACTCACCTGCATCCCCCTGCAAACTAGACATACCATCTGAGATTCCACAACAGATGGGTAAGGGAAAATTCCTAGACCTGGCTGTACTTGGATCTTTTTTGCAGAGAAGGCTGAAAATCAGGTAGAAAAAAATCTTTTTCTGAGCCTTCACTGTTCTAGACCCCAACCAAAACGACAGTATTATTGTGATTAACACAAACCTCAAAGCTTCACAATAATTTACAACAGTTGACTTTTCCCAACTCAAAACAGGAAGAATTAACTTTTAACCAAACATTTTACTAATACAGAAATCGCCAGCATTATAAATTATCTTAGAAATAACAAAAATCCTGGTCCTTATGTTTTTACTGCTGAATTTTGTAAGTGTTATATAAAAGTCATAGCAAAAATTAAGATTTTCATGGACATTACAATTAAGTGAATTTCTGATGTCACTATCTCCAAGCCTAAAACACTATGTATGCTTCCACTTCATACCAATACCATATGAAGTCCACAACTTTTTTTGGTTAGGAGTTAAGAAAATAACAAGATTGTTAGCTTAAGATGTCCTGCAATGCAGAAATTAATAGGTTCATAGGTTCATACTAGGCTATCTGCCCTAGGGCATTTATAAGCCTAGCCAGAGTGTGTGTGGCTTTCGCCACCCCTTGGGATGAGAATACTACACCCATTTAGGGTTTAGTTTACTGTGCCTCTGTCTAGTAGTGACACAGAGATGACCCCCGGAGAAAACCTACGATCTCCCATCCACTAGTCAAGATTTCTCTTGAAGAGAGTTAGTGAGGGGCTCTGCCTAACATGGACCGGGATTCTGTTCCAGAGTGTAGGGAGCCTCTGGGTTATGAATCTGTCCCTCCAGCACATCCTATTTATTTCTGTGTTGAGGTTCAAATCTCTTGCTCTCGTGGCTCTGATGGATTTGGATTTTCTGAGGTGGAGCATGCCCATCAATTCCGGATTGGACATGGCCTTGTATGTCAGGCATAGATCATCTCTGAGTACTGAATAGAGCTGGAGTTTCTTCAGCCGGGCAGCATATGACATATATGTTTGAGACCCTTTATCCTCTTGGTGAGGAACTTTTGGAGTCTTTCTAACTGCTGCAGGTGTCGGGTAAGATGCATCCCAAATGGGGCATTGTACTCAATCATGGGCCTGATAAGAGAAGAGTACAGGGGCACAATGACCTCTCTTGATCTAGATGTGAACCCCTTCAGGATAAGGTGGGCAATATTGAAGGTCTTCCTAACCACCTTGGCAATGAGAGTGTCAAATGAAAGGTTACTGTCGACTTGGGTCCTTAGGTCCCTGATTACCTCTTCCGTACTTAATGGATTACCACCTATGTGGTAATTTTTTTCTCAAAGGGTATGACTATACATTTTTTGGCATTCAGTTTAAGGCCATGGCTCTGGCACCAATTATCCGTTTCTATGAGGCCTTTCTGAAGGATGCTTGTGTCCACCGGAGTATCAATTATGGCGCCCAGTTACAGTCATCTGCAAACTTTGTCAGCCACAATCCTCCTACGTTTGCTTGCACCTCGGAAAAATAAATGCTGAACAAGAGGGGTCCCAGGACTGAGCCCTGTGGGACATGACTGGCTTAAGTCTGACATGGCTCCAGCAATTCTGACCTTGTGGGTTCTGTCCTCCCATCTTGTGACATATGGGTTTACATTTAAGCTGGTGAGTTTGTCAATGATGCCCGAGTGGGGTATTGTGTCGAAGGCTTTTGCAAGGTCAAGGCAGGCTGTGTGAACTGCCTTACCTTCATCAATGGCCTTAGTGACTGTTTCAAAAAAGTTGACTAGGTTCAAAAGGCAGGATCTGCCTTTGACAAATTGCTAATTGGGTAGGATCCAATGTCTGTAGGTCCCCAATGTCTTTGTTTATGAGTTCCATAATGATCCTTTCCATAGCTTTGCAGACCAGGCTCGAAGCTTATGGGGCAGTAATTTCCAGGGTCCATAGAAACACCTCCTTTGTAGAGTGGGACCACTGTTGCTGTACGCCACTCTTTGGGTACGTATCTTGCAGTAAGGCTAAGATTAAACAGCAGCCTTATGTGCAGATTTAGTTCCTCTTGGAGTTCATGTGTCCCATTGATGCTGTGTTTTTAGCTTTGGAGAGGGCAGCTCTCATCTGAGCATCTGAGATGTTAGGGAGGCTACACTCTGCTGGGATAGATATTTCTCCTTTTGGTCTTTGCCACTTATTCATTTTACATTTAAGTCTAGTTTTTTGTAACTGAAAGACCTGTGTTATTTAGTTATATGGTGTGAAACAACAATGTGAAAGACAAGACAGTTCACGGACGATGCTGGTTTATATCACATTATACTGGAAATAGTGCTAGTTGTTTGCTAATAAGCAAAAGAGTAGCTGGCAGTGCCACAAACCAGCAGCCCACCCCCACAGCTCTTCATGTGAAAGGGGGCAAAGAAGAGTTTATTCCTTTACTAGCACCCCAACCAACCAGGTGGCCAGATACTGGGCACACCCCACCCTCTCTCCTGCTCCAGCCATTCAAGTCCTGTTTATGTTCCCTGCCCTCAACAATCCTTTCCTACATTATATTATAATAAAATAAAAATATGTTTCTTTTAAACTGTAACAAACAGTTGCTTCAGATTATATCCTGCATGGAACATTCAGGTTTAAAGAAGAAAATCATTTAAACTGCATCAAACTGCTTGCTACAGGCAGTTGCTACAATTAAAGCATACATGGAGCATTATACTGCTCAGATCTGACTGCAAATCCAATACCAGCTTTTGAAAGTCAGTATTGTACGAAGCCCGATTGGAATTCTGGATGGCTGATCGGATCATATGTACATGGGACAGTTGCCCTTTTTGCCCTGCCCTAGCTACACTACTAGTATTAAGTATAACATATAATCAATATTTTCATATGTACTTAATATTTCAAAAATAAGTAACTTTTACACATATGCATGACATTATTTAAAGCCTTAGCTGTTGCTGAAGAAAACTACCTTTGATATTTGGAAGCGTGTTAAACATCTTGGGAAATATTCAGTATTATCTGTTTTGCTAGACAAACATGTTTTCATATTTCTATAAATATTTCAATAAACATATGCAAACAGGAAGGTCTTGCTGTCATGTAAAAGCTTATGATTAACAAAAATGTTCTATCAATATATGTCAAGGCCATACAGTTTAAGATATGAAAATTGGTGAATGTTTACAAAAAATATAATTTGGAGTTTATGTGCATTATAATAAATTACAGTACTTATGGAAAAGAACACAACTCTCAATCATGCTGAATTCCTCAGCATTTATCAGTTTTGAGGTCCAAATAATGGGGTGCCACAAACTCACGAGTGGCACCATTTCCAATTTCCGGGCTTTTTTTATAATTTTTTTTCCCTTTTCAGCTGACGTCATCACATGCAGAGGCATGCGCGATGACGTCAGCTTCATGACAAGCCTGTTGGAATTCAGCAACAGTTCGAGTTAACAGTCAGCAGCAATGTTTTCCTGGGCTCCAGAATTCGATAACAGTGTTAGCAGTCAGCAGCTCAGTAGAATTCAATGCAGATTAAGTTTGTGCTATTCATTCATTCAAGTCTATTGCTGCCTGCCAGGTTGTGTGTGTGTGTAGCCGAATCATTCACGAACTGGTGGTGCTTTGCAAGTTAAGTCCATTACAATCATTCAAGTGCTTTGCAAGTTGAGAGGTTTATGCGTCTTCATTCAAGTGCCTTGCAAGTTAAGAGGTGTGTGTTCATTCAAGTGCTTTGCAAGTTAAGAGGGGTGTGTGTGGGTGCGTTTGTGCTTTGCAAGTTAACAGGTGCGCATGTAAAATGCCCCAGGTATATGTAAACTGGTTGTTAGGGTTTATCCAGGCTCAACCCTGCACCTTTGGTACAAGAGGCAAGAGCCTGAATTCTCTACCCATACCACCACTTGTGATTCAAGGAGTTAAGTCCATAGCTCTTAACTGCCCAAAGTTTCACAGAGTATCTGAAGTGATTGGCTCATACATTTGGTCTTTGTTTCTCTTACAATTTGTGGTTTTCTGGCAAATCAGTGAGAACTGAATTTACTAAATACAGCCATTTAAGTCTGTCTTCCTATCTTTCATAAAACGCATGGTAACACCAAAACATTTTATTCTAGCAATTTTCTAAGATTATACAAGCAATGTTTAAAATGTGTCCCACTCCCCTAGTTTTGTGCCTTTATCCCCCCCTCCCACCAATAATTTTTGGCTTTTTCCAGATTTCTTGCGCTGCAAAGTTCTTTAGAGGAAGATGAGCTTAGTTCTGTTCATGTCAAGTCTGTTTGCACTGTTAGTAGCACAACCGGTATTATACTTGCTTTTGATGCAGAAGGCTGTGGGTTCTACTCCCACAGTATGTAGATGGATTGCTGATACTGTACTGTGTTGTACTTTTAAGGAGGGTGGATGCTGCAGTCCTGAGGATGCCCTCTTTGGTATAGATACCTAGTAACTATGAACCTGTTATCAGTTTGCCATCCATTCCCGATTGCATTACTAGCTTATTTTTTTTAATGTAACAGGCAATTTATTCTTCAAGGGCAACAGGCATTTTATTTGTAGATGAAACAATGAAATATAAAGTTGTTTGCTAGCCACAAACTCTTCATTAGGTATAGATCTCTTTAATGTGGAATTATTTTGATGACTTTTACTTCTGCAGGGATTGTGGAGGTTGACTGATACTGGTGGACTGTAGAAGTTTGAGTAGACCTTTACGATAGAAATGTTCTGAATTGGGCAGTATTGTTATTTATGGTTCATGCATTTTGTTTCATTGCTTACTGGAAAAATGTTCAAAACAATAAATTTAAAACGTGCTCCAACAAGTGTGCTGTATTATACAGGAAATATAATGTAATACAGTCAAGAAGGGGCATCAAATAACACATGCATGTTTCGTGTGCAAGGGGGCAAATGATTTGAAAACAGCCCAAAGGTAATCTTTATCCACCACTGGCCAGATACATTTTCTTTGAATGTGGGTTTCAATGCTGTTTCAATGAATGTGAGTTTCAAGGGCAGGAAGTTTTAATGCAAAGTCTATTCATTGTGAGGCTGTATTGCTTTATTTAGCAGATGTCTATTGGTCTTTGTGCTATAAAATGAAAATAAAACTTTTAAATAAAATCCCAAATAATCATTGTAGAAGTAAAGCAGTATGTATATTAGTGTGTTTATAGCAAATGGGGCGAAATAGCCAAGTAATGGGAAATTGGAACGGCTGCATGGGGCAGGGCTGTGTATTGGGGGGGGGGCCCATTTGACCATGATTTTGTGAGGGTGGAAGGGTGGCAACCTCAAAGACAGCCCCAGGCAGCAAAAACTCGAGCTACATCACTGATCATTAGGCCATGGAGAATTATTTTTGGAGGTCCTAGAAACTATAATATTCTTTTGCCAATATTAGAATATTGCTTACCATTAAATGCCCTACGTTTACCACAAAACCCACATACTGCAAGTCACCAAAAACAAAATCCTAAGGTTCATCATCTTCTCCCTTTCCAGTGAACATTATTGCTGCACATTTAAAAAAAAAGAATGGTTACCATTTACTGTAGGGTCTGGGCCCATATTTTGGTGGTCGGTCCTTCAGTTTGCATTTGAAAGTTGGTAACCCACAATTCCATTGCTGTGGGTGGGGTTACATAATTATGTATGCAAATTTTAGGTTAATCAGCATAAAGATTTGTACCTATTTTTCACGGGCCTTTGTCCAGATTTTTCATGTTTCCAGGTTGAGAGGTATGGAAAAGAGACAGACTTATTGTATAAAAAAAAAAGTACTGATAGCATTACTATTTGCACAGTTTAAAAATCTTTTACTGCTCACATTTTTTTCTTATGCCTTTTTAAGTTTATTTTTGAGAAAACACTCTGGAATGCAAAATGCACATAGGCTGCTAGAGGTGTGACATTCCACACTACACTATTCTGATCCCAAAGTAAATAAAGATTTGTGTAACTCTCCTATTTACAGACCACTTACCCTTATTAATTTTGATGTCAAAACATTTGCAACAATATTTACCAATATGCTAAAGGTCACCCTACCCTCAGTAATCTCACTATGTCAGGTTTTATTCAAACCAGACATACCAGTGATCAAACCTTGCCACTAGAATCTCTACCCCTCCTAAACATCTCACATAAGCAGCAACTTTGCATTAGCCATTGATGCATCTCAATGTTTTGATAGGATAAATTATAACTTTTATTCAGAGTTATTTCACAATAAGAGTTTCCCAAATCATTTGCAGAAAATACAAATTCTATATACCAATCTGTCTAACACAGCTATTTAATAACTAAAATACATTAAAACTCATATCTATCAGAACTGGTGTCAAAGTTGTCCCTTGTCCTCTTATTCGTTCAGTTTATATACTGGATCTTTAGTCCTTAACCAAAAGATATATTGTAAAATACTACAATTTTTCAAATTTAATCTACCCTCACAACAGCTAACCTAAATCTTAAAATCTATTTGACTTTTCAATATTCTCAGACTATAAGGTTAACCAACAAAAATCTACGCTATTTTTTCTAATTCAGAATTAAAATTACTTTGATACTTCTAAATTAAAAGGATAAATCTAGAACATTAAGAAATGTTTAGGCATAATATTTAACCAAAATGATACATTATATTATCAAGACTGTGTTATAAGAACCAGGGTAAAATTCTAGTTGATTTAAAATGCATAACTGAGTTTTTTACAAATAGCAATAGCTAAAATGAATGTTTCAAAAACCTTACTTCATATCACTTCTTGATTAAATATCTTGGAGATTAAGAAAAATGGATTTGAAAAGTTTAATCAGGCCTCCTAATTCTGTTCACATACTATACAAGCAGCTCTTTGCACCCAAAACTCATGGAGAGTTGGGTCTACACAATTTTTATACGTATTACTCAACTGTAAACTCAAGCAAATTGATGAAATTAATTTCACAACTAAAATAACTTAGTAGACTCCAATGTGGTTATTTGGTGTAGAAGTCTCAAAATCTATACTTAAAATCATCTCTCCCCCCTTTCTGCAGGAAAAAAGGCTTTTAAACTGTTAAACATGCATAATCATATCTTAAACATTATGTCAGCATTTCAAAAGAGGAGTTCCTTTTTCTTGCAACAAATTAACTTAAACCTAAATCTTATGTTGGGCAATAAAATGATTGACTTGTTGTAATAACCTCTGTTCAAGAGCAAACATTTTTTTTTCAGTAAATCACAGACCAGTTTAATGATTGAGGATTTCACTGAAGCTTCTGAAATGCTATCTTCCTAACTTGAACCAAACAGGGCATCTACTTAAATCTAAATTCAAGTGTGATCTAAAATGCACTCAAAATACCCTTTTAAAAATTTCTTCATAACCCTAATATCAGACAAGCCAGTTTAAAAACCAAGACTTATATCAAATAAGTTTAAAAATTCATGTTATTATTCTTCAAATGTGTTACATTTGAAATGTGTACAACACAAAGAAAAATCTTATTCCTCACATTGGGTATCTCTATCTACTGCAAATGAATATATCCAAAGACAAAGCTTATTAATTAACTTAACATATATTGGTCTCAAGAAGATCACACACAATTTATGATCATAATCAAATTAAAAAACAGTCTTGTTTCCCAGCATACACTTAAGTGTAGTGTGTACAGCTTTGACAATGAGATATATTTTGCATATTTTGGGACTATATTTTCAAAACAATTTGAGGATATTCTCTAGAAGAAAATTAGGCCCATTGATTGTCATGAGGATAGTATAGCTTAGAAAGTTGTTATTCCCCTGCATTTTACCCATAAACTTAAACCAAAAGACCTCAAGACCCTAATAATTAACGTTATGCTTGTGAAATTATACATTAACAAACACTGGTCTGACCTTAAGCATTAAAATGGGAAAACCTCAAAGATGTGGTCCTTTAGTATATTTAAATATATAAAATTGTATCACACACCTGTGAAAAGGGATCTATTTTAGTGGAATGCTGGGCAAATACGTTAAAATTGTTAGAGAAGCATAGCGCTACCTACATATTTATAATCTACTTAATTTCTTTTTCTTTTATTTCAAGCATTATACTGATGAATGCCCAGTGGCCTGCTTTACTGAAGGTCACACCACACATCTGTAGTACTTTTAAATTATTTTTGTGATATGCTTAGACTGTATTTCAAGAAAAGTTGAACTGATCAGATTTCTTATGAATACGAGGGGCGTGGCCAAGGATGAACACAGGATAGCAGCAGATTTCTTCAGCTCCACCAATTTCATTACATTGACAGGAATTAATTACTTAAAAAATTAATTCTTGAAGTAATTTTCTTTCTAAATATGTTTGTTTTATATAGTTCTTGAACTATATCTAAAAAAGAAAGGAAATCTTAATAATATTCCTGTCAGAAATTACTTTGGAAATTTTCCTGTCAGTTTATCAGTCTGAAATGAGTTCCAGTAAGACAAATTCTCAAGACTCCAGCATCAAGAAAGAACTTCAGTCTCTGATAATTATAGTCCAGCAACTTACTGCTAAGATGGATAAAATGGATACTAAAATAGACACTTTCATAGAAAAACTACAAAACAAATAGACTTGTTACATATGGACCTGCAACAACAGAAGATCCAGATGACAGGCATAGAAGAAGCTGTGAATGACATGGAAAATAAAATACAAGAAGAGGAAATCAACATTGAGTTTCTGCTGAAACAAAATACACATTTACAAACAAAGCTGGATGACCTGGAAAATAGATCTAGGCACAATAACATTAGGATTTTTGGACTGCCAGAAAATATTGAAGGTAACAATATTACTTCTTTTTTAACAACATGGCTCCCTAAAACTTTAGATTTACCAGAAGCATTCTCTTTTGGTATCGAAAGAGCACATAGATCTATAGCTAATACTAACTCTAACAAAAACTATCCTAGATCAGTTATAGTTAGATTTCTATCATCTTTGATAAAGAGATGGTTCTTAAATCTGCTTGGGCTAAAGCTCCTGTTAAGTTTAATGAGACAACTGTGCGTTTGACAATGACTATTCTTCCATGGTAATTGATAAAAAAAGTTTTTCTGCCACTAATAAGGGAGCTTAAAAGCACAGTTTAAAACATACCTTCTGTTTCCTGCCAAGCTTAAAATCTTCCATCCTGATGGTCCTAAGGTCTTCGATGATTTAGACTCTGCTTTACTGTTTGTCAAAGAAAAAAGGATTTTGGATAAAATAGAAGAAATGGAATGGGCTAGTTCTTCATTAAAGAGATTGGCAACTGAAGCTTCCTGGAAGACTTCAGAGAAGAAGGAGACTAAAAAACAAATGATTTGTTATATGTTTTTTCTCTCTCATCATTTTAGTTCATTATTAATCTTTTGACTATAGTTCCTGCATTTCCAGAAAGCCACAAATATTTTGGAAAAGATTTAATCAAAGTTATTCTCTATGTGCAAAGAAATGTTTTGTTTCATAACCAGTCAAAATGCCTGAGAATTTAATGGCAGGCTGTGACTCGATTTGTATTTCTTTCTGAAAAAGTAAGGTTAGTAATTTGATACATTTTATCTTTATCTTTTTTTTTCCTTCTTCTTTATTATTTTCTTTGTTTAAACAATGACATTCTATTTAGATTATGTAGTGGGTAAAGGGTGGGGAGGACAGGGAGAGAACAGTAATGAAAATATCATTAATAGAATAATAACATATTTATTTCTTGTAAAAGTTTATAAGTTCTTCAAATGCTATTTCTAATTATACTTTCTTGATTATACTGCTTATGCTTGTTTGTAAATAATCTGTCATGCTTTAACTAATAATAATCAGAACTAAATAAGAGTAAATAATATGTTTTATTTTTAACTCTATTAATATAAACAGTAAGTAACATTCCATTGTATATACTTCTTACAGCTTTCTCTTACATTTTTTATTTCTGCCTCACTCCCTTTTATTTTCTACTCTCTTTTCTTTTCTTTATTAATATATAGAAATGCTTTTGACTGTGTGGGCACAGTGAATAATAGGATTTGTATGAAAATTGAGTTGGGAGAAGAATGCTGAGTTTTATTGCTTGTTGGTAATTTTGAGTTTAATTTCACTTGCATAGAGGCTGTGATGATCTGTGGAATACATTGTGGAGGTTCTGTCATGTTTAGATGCATTTACACTGCTAAATGAATGTTTGTCACTAGTTTTAATAAGTTTCCCACCAAAATGTTAAGAGAGACAATCTGGGATGTGGGCTGTCTTATGCACAATGTCCTTGAGTTACCTCAGAATCTTCAAATCACAGAATTCTCACAGAGAAACTGAAAGCAGTTAGTATAAACATTGACAAGGTTATCACACTGACACACCACAGATTCAGGAAAAATACTCTGTTCATAAAATATGTCAGTTATAATGAGTTTAAATGATGTAGTTTCTTGTAGTAAGTAAATGTCTTATTTTAGAAGGCATAAAAATGAAACATTTATTTAAATGTTTTGAAAATCTACTTAACAGCAGCATAATAATCTGTGTTAAAATTTGTGTTCCAAGCATATACTTTACTATAACTCATTTAATTCATCTGATTGACAAACATAAATAATCTTATAACTCTATTCTGGAAGAAATGTCATGTGATATATTTTAAAGCAGTAGGTTAGCATGATTGTAAAATCTGGTTACCAATATGTGTTTGCTGTGCATTATTTTGTATAAAGCAGACAGATTTATTCTAGGGACAGCAAGTAGGATAGTGCTCTACAAAGACACAACTCAGTGAGATCATATATATATATATATATATATATATATATATATATATATATGTGTGTGTGTGTGTGTGTGTGTGTGTGTGTGTGTGTGTGTGTGATGGCTTTTTTTTCTGAGAATCTGCATAACTATCCAATATGATTTATAATAATTTCTATGAATACAATATTTTACTCTATTGACAAAATGAATGTTTGCCACAAGTTTTAATAAGTTTCCCACCAAAATGTTAAGGGAGACAATCTGGGATGTGGGCTGTCTCATGCACAGTGTCCATGAGTTTCCTCAGAAGCTTCACTCACAGAATTTTCACAGAGAAACTGATAGCAGTTAGTATAAACATTGACAAGGTTATCACACTGACACACCACAGATTCAGGAAAATACTCTATTCATAAAATGTGTCAGTTATGATGAGTTTAGATGATGTAGTTTCTTGTAGCAAGTAAATATCTTATTTTAGAAGGCATAGAAAATGAAACATTTATTTAAATGTTTTGAAAATCTACTTAACAGTAGCATAATAATCTGTGTTAAAACTTGTGTCCCAAACATATACTTTACTATAACTCATTTAATTCATCTGATTGACAAGCATAAATAATCTTATAACTCTATTCTGGAAGAAATGTCATGTGATATATTTTAAAGCAGTAGGTTAGCATGATTGTAAAATCTGGTTACTAATATGTGTTTGCTGTGCATTATTTTGTATAAAGCAGACAGATTTATTCTAGGGACAGCAAGTAGGATAGTGCTCTACAAAGACACAACTCAGTGAGATCAGATATATATATATATGTGTGTGTGTGTGTGTGTGTATGTATGTATATATGTGTATGTGTATATGTATGTGTGTGTGTGTGTGTGTGTGTGTGTGTGTGTGTGTGTATATGTATGTGTGTGTGTCTGTTTATGTGTGTGATGGCTTTTTTTTTTAGGTAATAACGCAGGTGTTTCTGAGAATCTGCATAACTATGCAATATGATTTATAATAATTTTTATGAATACAATATTTTACTCTATTGACAATAATGAGTTTAAGTAAATGCTCATATACAAACAATTCAAGATTTTTTTGGAAGCTGTTGATAGAATTCACATGACAGAAAATAGATGCATCTTAATGCATGTAATGTCTGAATCATATTAGTCAAAGTTTTTGATTTAAATGAATGTTAGAACATAATTTTCTCTCCTCTTGATTTCTAACATTAAGATTATTTGAATGCTATTAGAATACAAGTGTTATATATTACATAGATCTATATAATAGTATGAACAGTTTTTAAAAAAAAAAAAGTTTATTTTAGTTTATATGATGCTGTTTTACCAAATGTGTAGTTTTGTCTTGATAGATAATTGAATTGAAAACTGTTAACCTCAGTTAAATATAACTAGTATTAAATTGATAAGGTGGTAGCTGAGGTACTGCTGCTTAGGGTAGGGGTTAACTTGAGTAGTAAATACTGCTCTAAGTTGGAGTTTTCAACTCAGGCGGGATGCAAGGTTTAATCCTTACATTATTTTCACTTGTTCATTGTTATATGTATATAGTTTTGACATCCACAATATATTTTGTACACTCATTGTCACTACAAACAAAATTGAATCCTATACAAAATCCCATAAGAGATTTAATAAATACAGCTATATTTAAAGGTACACCTAAAGAGGAGATGTAACATTATTTATCTTGTTATTTGTTATTTCGATCATAAGATTCTTGAGTTTTAAAATGCCAAATGACATCTTTAAAAGGAATTTCTTTAAACATTAATGGATTGAATAATCCGTGTAAACAAGCCTAATAAGATACATTAATCTACACAAGGCCAATCTAGTCTTCCTGCAAGAAACCCAGCTCTTGAAAAAGATATTGATAAACTAGCCACTAATAAGTATACAGTATTGGTTAGTTCAGAGCACACTCAGAAAAAGAGGAGTGGCTATTTTATGGAATAAAAGTATGCCCATTCCTAAAACCATTAAGTCTTATCAGGATGACAAAGGGATGTTTTGTATGGTTACAATACAAATTAATGGGAAGACTTACACTTTAATTAATGTATATTGGATACCTGGAATTGGTATTAATACAGTGAAACATCATATTGATAAGATCATATCATTCTCTGTAGGGATATTATTTTAGCTGGTGATTTTAATTGTATACTACATGAAAGTGATACTACCACTATAAAGAAAAGAAGAATTACATCTAATGCAAAACATTTAAATGATTTTGCTAATTCTTATCATTTGAATGATATTAATAATCAGATAGAGTCAAAATCATTACCATACACCTTTTTTCTAACAGATACAAAACTTATTCAAAATAGATAGGGTCTTTATTTCTAACCAGATGGTAACAGATTTAATTAATTCCAAAATCATTTCATGTCCTATATCTGATCATAACTCAATTGTTTTGAATTCATGATAAAAAATACTCAATGTTCAGATCAAAAGGATACCAGCATACTTAACTCAGCTAAAAGACTATAAAGAATATATACTTTCAGAAGTACAACATTTTCTAGACATAAATAATACTCCTGAAGTCTCCATTGTCTATGTTTGGGATGCCTTAAAATCATATCTATATGGACAAAGTATCAGATGGTATAATAACAAAAGGAAATCTTGGGATAAGGAATTGTTAGATATTCAAAGTAAACTAGACTCTTATAAACATAATAATAAAGAAAATATTATGGACAAGAAAGTTATTGAAGAAATAAACAAACTAAATGAGAAATACAAAGAAATTTTAACTCATAAAGTTAAAATAACTTTAGAGAAATACAAGTTTTGTCTTATTCAATAAGCCCCAAATACTTACATAGACTTAAAAATAAAACAAAAGGATTGAACAAACAAAACCATATCAAAGAAATCTTTTCTCTAAGGAAAAGAAGAATGTTTCTAGTATACCAGAAATACTGGATGAATTTAGAAATCACTTTCACAAGATTAACCATAACAACATTAACATGGAACCTAAAGATAAAATAAAGGAGTTTATAACCACAAACATGAATAAAAGCTTAATAAACAACAGATTAAACTATTGGACAAGAGTATTTCATATACAGAAGTTATTACACAAATAAATAAGCTTAAATCAAACAAAGCACCGGTAATGATGGTATTATACCAGAGATATATAAAATCCTTTCTAAAACTACATATTCATTAATACATAAGGTTTTATTCTGGCCCAAACTGAGTTAATAACCCCCATCTTGGCAATATACATTTATTTCACCAATTTTAAAACCTAATAAAGATCCAACTAGATGTTCTTCATATCGACCCATCTCATTACTTAATGTTGATTATAAAATGTTTATGAGTATTTTTGCTGATAGATTGAAGACAATTATCTTATAGACATAGATCAGACGGGCTTCATTGTAAATAGAAATACTTTTGATAATATAAGAAGAACTTTAACATTAATTGATTTTGCAAATAGGAAAAAGAAAGATTTAACACTTATTAGTCTTGATATAGGTTCAGCATTTGATTCAGTAAGTTGGGACTATCTGTTTACCTTACTGAAATGCACAAATTTCTCTGATGCATTTGTAAATTTAATTGAGCATTTATACAAAGGAACTGGCTTATATTAAGGTAGGAACATATGTTTCACAAAAATACCCATTCTTAAAGGTACAAAGCAAGGATGTCCACTTTCTCCACTATTATTCACTTTAGTAATGGAGCCTTGGGCTAATTTGATTAGAAACAGTACTGGTAGAGGGTTTTGAAATAGAAGAAAATACAACATCAAAATTCAACTTTTGCAGATGATGTTCTAATTACATCAGCAGGATCTAATTCTTCTATGCAGTCTTTATTTGATAAAATGATGAATTTTAAAAGTATTTCTGGTTTAATATTCAATGAAGAAAAACTAAAATACTACCTATATATAGAAAAAATACTCTCATTAGTGATTTTACTAAATATGTACCCAACTCAGGTCAGATAACTTATTTAGGTATAATACTATCTAAAGATATTAAATCTATTATATATAATAACTATAATACCTGTTTTCTTAATATACAAAATCTTTTAATACCTGGAATAATATGTTTTTACTATGGAGGAGAGACTTACAATTATTAAAATGATAATATTCCCCAAGATTTTATACTTAATACAATCAATAATACTTTCACCTACAAAAATAACTATCAAGAAACTGAATACACTAATGTTAAATTTCTTATGGGCACCTAATAGACCTAGGATTGCATTAAAGAAACATACTAATAGCTGGTCTCAAGGGGTATTTCTTTTCCAGACTTTAATTTATATATTATCTCTTCTATTATAAAAGTTATTACTTTATTAATAGATCGGTCATATGTCACAAAATGGAAAGATTATTGGGAGCTAATTAGTATGCACTTCATGAAAATCTCCTTAACACATAAAAATATGATTATAAATAACTCCATGTTGTGGTTGCTAAAGGAATTTTGTACTTCACCTATTACACCTAAACATATGGTCTGTTACCCATTAAATATTATTATTAGTTATCGTAACTTTATATTCATGCACCCTAAGTATAGGGAATGGAATTTTATTGTATTCCTATAATTTATACTCAGGGTATGCTTATGTCATCTACTTCTGAAGGAGCTCATTTAGCTATAGATAATAATCTAAAGTACTGGTATCAGCTGATATCTGATAATAAAGTTAAAAATCTAGATTTCTTAAAACAAGAATTTGATCTAAGAGAAACTTGCTGGTTAGAGGTTCAGATCTTTAGACAACATCTCATTGATAGAATAGATCTAATGTCTATAACAGTTAAAGAATCTATTCCAAAACTGATTGATTACTTGATAATAAATTTACAGCATAAAGTTTGATAAAGGTAAACTTTCATATATACATAAAATTATCAGACAAGAAACTTTTACAATGTAGATTCATACTGGAATTATTTCACCTCTATTAATGGGGACCCACCAACTCAACAAGATAAACAATATATATTGGAATCTGCTTATAGAACTACATCTTCCATTGTCTGGAGACTTTATACATGGAAATTTTACATAGATCTTTTATACACCTTTGATGATGAATAAAATTAATAATAAAGATAATCTATGTAAGAGATGTAATGTAGAAATTAATGCTGACTGGGCTCATATGTTTTATGACTGTATGAAGTTGAAAGAATACTGGAAGTCAATTAATGAATTTTTGCAAGCTCTTTTACAGATAATTTCATTATTTCTAAGTCTCTTATATTATTCAACACACGTACCTCAATGTGTTAAAAGATTAAGCTTCCCTTGTTATGGTCTATCCTAGCAGTGGCTAGGAAAATAATAACTAGAAATTGGATTTCAGATACACCTCCTTCGTTCAATGAATTTAAAAATGTTATGAATATAATGTGTCATATGGAAATAAGCACAATTAGAATGAGAACAACTAGAAAAACATCACATTTTATTGTATGGGATAATTTACAAAATTTGTTAAAAAAATTCTAATTTCAATAGCACAGTATTTTAGTTTAATTAATTGATCTGATTGTAGTGGATGTCTTTGTAAATACTTTAGTTGTTTTGTTGAATATTATAATACCTATTTTTAATTATTTGTATAAAATTGTTATGATATTTCTCTTATATGTTAAAACAATAAACTTGTTTTGAAAAAAAAAAAAAAGATTTCTTATGAATACAATGGATCTTCACAAGTATTTCTTAAAATAGTTTACTCGTCAGATATTTGACATTTTGATTGCTGACTACTTTGCTTCTACTGCATGTCTGCATTCTGAAAAGTGTAACAAAACATTTGTGAAAAAAGTATAAATGTACTGTTCTATATAGCTAAATAACCATCCCAGGCCTATCGGTACTGACCTGTTGCCGCACTATCTAGGTTATTATTCATTCTGTGTATTAATTTATTCAAGTGGTTTATCTGATTAACCAAATAATGGGTTGCAGGGGGAAATGGCTTACATTTAGTGGGTATAAATTATAGAAACCCATCCTGAAGTGGACATTAACTCATTGCAGGATGCTCACACACAAACATATACAAACCCACTTGGCATGCACATGTATAGACTATTTAAAAAAACTGCAAATTCACCTACTAAAACACTTTTGGGAAATGAGAGGAAACCAGAGCACCTAGTAAAACCCACATGCATAAATGAAGGACGCACAGGCTATGCACAGAAATCTCACCATCCAATAAACAAACTGGAGAATCAAGCAGAATGATGCCACAACACCACCCTAAGTGCCACCAGTGTATGTATTTCAGTCTTTATCTCAATCCAGAAACTACCCTTTCCTCACATCTCAGTTATGGAAGTACTCAAGTAAATAACACTCAGACAAGTGCACAGACACTGGCAGATACAAAGACACTCACACATGCATATCCACAGAGATGTCAAGGCACAACCCACTAACAGTAAACTGGAAAAGTCAAATTCATTGAACACAGCTGCTGTCAAAACTGGAGTTCTGCCTGGAGGAGGGGAGAGCCACCTATATCTACATCTGGAAGCTTTTCTATAAATATAAGTTTGTTGCACACATATCGTGAACAGAAAAAGGCATAAAAGTAGTGAAGAAATTACTTGCACAACTCACTCTTACATATTGCAGCAGACTCTTACAGTAATACCACAGAGACTCACCACTACCTGCAGAGTTTAAGGCAAAAGTAAAAATCAAATCTCTGTTGCCAGGTCTTTCTTCTGTATCCCACACACACGCACTCTCCCCCAATCCACCTTACTGTAATATCGCTGGAACGTGGGAGGAAAGTGGTTGCACACAGAGAACACTCATAAGAATGCACAGAGGACAAAAACTCCAGAAAGAGAACATCCCAGTCAAGAACACAACCAGATATCTTGTGAGACAACAGTGCCACCTGCTTGCACAACTACAGTCTTTCAAAAGTACAAAAAAAAAATTCCAGGTCTTTTATTCTTTGTTACAGTCATCGTTTCTTTCTAAAACTCTATTGGTTGATCAGAAAACTACATCCAATCAATACCTAGTGCAACATGACATGGTTATAAATCTTATCCAGGTTAAGTTAAATGAAGCACAGATTTCTGAAATGAATAAAGGTCTATCCTTTATACCTGTCTATCCTTCCAAATTAAGCAATGTGCAGGTTGATTTAAAGCTATTTTGTACGAATGTCATGCTTAAGAGTAACTTTGGAAACAACTCTCAAATGTACAAAGGCTTAAAGAAACCCAGCACTTGTTTACCTCAAAATAATTCCATTGTCGATACTTTGTATAAGTATGTGAAAATGAAGTTACAAAGGCATTGAATACTAACTGGCATCATTTTCATAACCTTAATCAGGATGAGAAAAAAGCATTAAGGGATGTACAAGTTAGCAATAAAGTGATTATACACCCTGCTGATAAAGGAGGAGCTATAGTTGTATTAGATAGGTCCTTCTATCACAACAAGATGCTGGATATGCTTCATGATTATAAAACCTATGTAGTTATTCATCAACAGCATCTTAATACCCTGTTCAGTCTCAGCCTCTCCACAGGATATGTCCCCATGGAATGGCGTACAGCAGTGGTGGTCCCGCTACACAAAGGTGGGGCCACAACTGACCCTGGGAACTACCAACCAATAAGCCTGACAAGTCTGATCTGTAAGGCTATGGTGTGAATCATTATGGAACTCAAATGGAGAGATTGGGAACCTCCAGTCGCTGGACCCCACACAGTTCGGCTTCGTTGGGGGCAGATCATGCCTCCTGAACCTGTTGGATTTCTTTGAGACAGTTACTCAGGCTATAGATAAGGGAAAGGAGGTACACATGGGCTTACCTTGACCTTGCTAAAGCATTTGACACCATTCCTCATGCAGGTATTATTGATAAGCTCACCAGCCTGGGCATAAACCCTTACGTCACAAGATGGATCACAAACTGGCTCTCAGACAGATCCCATAAAGTAGGAGTGGCGGGATATATGTCCGAATCCAGACCAGTAATGAGTGGTTTGCCTCAGGGCTCTGTCCTGGGGCCCCTCCTGTTTGGCATATACTTCTCAGAAGTACAGGCAAGCATGGAAGGGCTGTAGCTGACTAAGTTTGCGGACTGCAAACTGGGTGCTATAATAGAGTCTCCAGCCGACATGGAGATCCTCCAGAAGGGCCTAAATGAGACTGATGCATGGTGTCAAAGCCATGGTCTCAAGCTAAATGCAAAAAAATGCGTAGTAATCCCCTTTGGAAAAAACAGAGTACCCGCAAACTACAACATAGGAGGTAATCCCCTGAAATCTGAAGAAAAAATAAGGGATCTAGGGACCCAAGTAGATAGTCAGCTTTCCTTTGATAACCATGTTGCCAAAGTGGTTAGAAAATCCTTCTATGTGACCCATCAGATCACGAAAGGGTTCCAATCAAGATCTAAGGATGTAATGGTGCCCCTCTACTCTTCCCTCATCAGACCCATTATTGAGTACAATGCACCAATTGGAATGCACCTAGCTAAACATCTCCAGCAGCTGGAGAGACCACAAAAGTACCTAACCAAGAGGATTACTGGCGACAAACAGTTGCCCTATGTAGCACGATTGAAAAAGCTAAGACTGTTCTTTGTTGCATACCACTTTCTCAGAGGAGATCTCTGTCTAACGTAGAGAGCCATGTCCAACCCAGAATTGTTGAACATGCTCCATCTTAGCAAAACCAAATCTACTCAAGCTACATGCTCTAGGGATATAAACCTCAACACAACAATGAATAGAACATGCTGGTGGGATAGATTCCCTTCGCAGAGACTTCCCTTACTATGGAACAGGGTCCCGATCTACATAAGACAGAGCCCCTCACTATCACTCTTCAAGAGGAACCTTGATGAGTGGATGGGTAAAGTTCACACTGGGGATCACACCAACAGCATTACTAGATAGGGGCCAAGGGTACTAGCTGCTAGTACAAGGGTCTGGAGAACTACTAAAGGGGTGATGAATACCGCACAACATGGCTGTACTAATATATGCCTTCGGGCAGATAGCCCAGTACCAACCTATGAACCTATGACAGACCATGAATCAGATCAAAGATATAAATAATGTTTTAATAATAAACAAAACCAGTAAATCCAAATTACAGTAGATATAAAAAGTGTACATACCCCTGTTAAAATGCCAAGTTTTTGTGATATAAAAAAAAGAGACCACAATAAATCATTTCAAAAAGTTTCTCACCTTTAATGTGACCTATAATCTGTACAATTCAATTGAAAAACAAACAAATCTGTTGGGGGAAAAATATAAAAAAAATGTGCAATAAGCTGGTTGCATGTGTGCACACCCTTAAACTAATACTTTGTGTGTGCACACCCTTAAACTAATACTTTGTTGAAGCACTTTTTGATTTAATTACAGCATTCAGTCTTCTTGGGTAGGAGTTTATCAGATGACACATCTTGACTTGGCAATATTTGCCCACTCTTCCTTGCAAAAGTGCTCCAAATCTGTCAGATTGGGAGGGCATCTCTTGCACACCGCCCTCTTCAGGTCACCTCACAGATTTTCTATTGGATTTAGGTCTGGACTCTGGGTGGGCCATTCCAAAACTTAAATTTTCTTCTGGTGAAGCCATTCTTTTGTTAATTTGGATGCATGCTTGGGGTCATTGTCATGTCGAAAGGTGAAATTTCTCTTCATCTTCAGCTTTCTAGCAGATGCCTGAAGGTTTTTGGGGCAAAAGTGAATGGTATTTTGAACTGTTCATAATTCCCTCCCACCATGACTAAAGCCCCAGGTCCAGCTGAAGAAAAGCAACCCCAAAGCATGATACTGCCACCACCATGCTTCACCATGGGGATGGTATTCTTTTGTTGATGTGTTGTTTTTGTGTCAAAAGTACGTTTTGGAATTGTGGCCAGAAAGTTCAACCTTGGTCTCATCAGATCAGAACACATTTTTCCCACATGCTTTTGGAAGACTTGATGTATTGTTTTACAAATTTTAGCAGGGCCTGGATGTTTTTCTGTGTAAGAAAAGGCTTCCGTCTTGCAACCCTACCCTATAGGCTAGACTATGGAGAATATGGGAGTTTGTTGTAGTATGTAGTACACAACCAGTACTTACCAGAAATTACTGCAGCTCCTTCAGTTTTGCTGTAGATTTTTTGTCAGCCTCCCTGACTAGTTTTCATCTGGTCTTTACAATTTTGGAGGGACGTCCAGTTCTTTGCAATATCACTGTTGTCCACTTTTTGATGACAGTCTTCCCTGTGTTCCATGGTATATCCAATGCTTTGGAAATTATTTTGTACCCTTCTGACTGATGTCTTTCAACAATGAGATCCCTTTGATGCTTTGGTAAGCTCTCTGCAAACCATGGCTTTTGCTGTAGCAGGCAACTGAGTAAATGTCAGAAAAATCCTACTAGGACAGCTGAACTTTATTTAGGGTTAATCAGAGTCTCTTTAATTGATGGCACATTTGTACCCAAGAAGACTGAATACTGTAATTAAAGCAAAAGGTGCTTCAGGAAAGTATTAGTGTAAGGGTGTGCACACTTATGCAACCAGCTTATTATACATTTATTTTTTTATATTTTTTCCGCTAACAGATTTGTTTTTCAATTGAATTGTATAGGTTGTAGGTCATATTAAAGGTGGGAAAAGTTTTGGAATTATTTATTGTAGTCTCATTTTTTACATCCCAAAACCTGGCATTTTAACAGGAGTGTGTACACTTTTTATATTAAAGAGAGACACTACACTTCTCTAGCGTGGACAAAGACTGATAGAGTTAAAAAATACACACCCACAATGCATGTATTTATATCAGCAGTAATTAACAGTCAAATAAAATTACAATAACAATTTTCAATTTAGCTCCTTATTATGACCCTTAGGGAACAATGTTCCAAACTTTAAAATAAAGACCGATACAGAAGGAGTTGTTTATGTGCTAAAATGTGAATGCAATTTATTTTATGTGGGTGAAACTAAACGTAGTTTTAGAATTGGGTTTCAAGAATATCTTAGACATTTAAAATAAGAAAACGCCCTTTAGGATTGCATTTCAATATATATCATGATAATAGTAGTGGTTTAAGAGGTACTATTCGAGAGAAGGTAAAAATTTCTCCAGGTATGCCTTTAAAAAGTAGACTACGTTATACTAGTTTTGTTGTTTTTTATTTTTACTAGTTCACTTGGTTGTTATATAAATAATGTTTTGCTTGCCCTCTTTATGACAAAATAAATAAGGAATTATACAAATTATTCAAGATCCAGCATCCTACCATGCCGACCATTAAGGGACTGCCCAAACATCATAAGGATCAAAGAAACCCTCCCCTATACCCAATTGTTGCAGGAGAGGGAAGGGCAACAGAGCACATCTCCATATGTGTGGGACGGGAGCTGAAGGATGTGCTTATGTCATTCTCAGGGACACCCAAGACTTCTTTGCAGTCTCTATCAATGCGCAATTTGAGGTCCCTAGATCAGAAATTGGTTTGCATGGTAACCACAGATATCAATGGTTTATTTACAGTAATACCAAAGGACTATTGTATGCAGGTAGGTGAACACTTGGTGATAAAGTGTACACCAAGGATAAAATTGGTTTAATTTGTACACTCCTAAGAATTATCTTGGAAAACAATGTCTTCATGTCTGAAGAAAGGATATATTGCCAGAAATTGGGGGTGGCTATGGGTAACCCCTGTGTGAATACTTATGCAAATATAGTCCTGGCATACTGAGAGCAGGTACATGTGATTGAGATTCTGAAGAACTTTCTTACATATCATGAAACCACTATGTTTTCTCTACAATTTACCATGCACCACTCAGACAGTAGTACAGATTTCTTGGCTGTCCTATTAAAACTCGTCAAGGGGATGTTTAATACAGCTATTTTTAAGAAAGCCTGTTAAAGGAACAATTTATTATAGTGTGTAACAGCATGCATCCAAGGCACATATACATCATACTTAAAGACCAAATGTTAAGAAACTGTAAATTGCATACAAGAGATCAGGACTTTGAAGAGGTGGTTTCCTCTTTGGGCCTAAAATTTATATCTAGAGGATATAAACAAAGAGGTCATACTTTCAGATGAATGAAACAAGGAAACAGATGAACACATGGAAAACCCTTCTTTTATGTCAACAATATGTCAGCAAGCAATACTGCTGACCATCCACCCAAGGCCTCGCATACCAGGGTCATTTTGAAATATTCTAGCGACACTTGATATGTAACATTATTAGGAGCAACTGGAAAATGTTGGCCAGCATGAAAAGATAAGAGCGAATGTGGGTGATGTTCCAGCCTTTGCTTTTTGGAACAATAAAACTAGTATTATGTAAAGGGTCTGTCCCAAGTCAATGTATTTATTCAATAGGACTGGAACTTTGCCTTGTAGGATCTGCTCATCTTGTAGACATATCTCCAACTTACAAGGCTTTATACATCCTTCTACTCATAGGAAATATCTTCTAAAACTATGCGCCAATTGCACTACAAGGAATGTGGTGTACCTTTACCAACAGTGTCAATGTTTTTATTTTGGCAAGACTAATAGCTAAAGGAAAGAATATCCAAACATATTAGTGATATCTGCCTGAAGGATACAAAGCGTCCTTTAATGAAACGCATCTCAGACAATAACGTCTATCATTTTCTTTTACTGGTTCTTCAGATTGTATATCCCAACCCTCAAAGTGGAGATATTGTAGCAGAGACCGAGTTAGCTGAAATGAACTCGATAGAACTACGAGCTGATGTCTTTCCAGACTTGTGTACTTACCTCCCCCTCAAACCCGCTTTGAAGAAACAGACTTAAATATTAATAACTTATTTAGACAAGACACCTATACACAGATCTACAGATACATTTTAGATGTATATATGTTGATAGATAGTTGGAGTGGGTTCCTATATTTAGTGTGAGCATTAGTAGCTTTTAGTATTCATTAAGTGAGATTTGCCACTGTAAATACAAATGTTTTGGTTATTCCGAGTGTGTGCATTTTTGCCAGGTTGCCCATCTGCAGCCGCTGTGTTCTGTTTTCGTATTTGTGTCTTTCTTAGCCATTCATGCTCAGCTGCTTGTATTTTATGGTTTTTATTACGGGACAGATGAATGTAATGTTGGCACTATATCTGTGTAGATATGCATGTACATATTGGTTTACTGATGGGCATTATATGTACATATGTGGCAAAATGCTTGTTTTTGTGATTTTTTATTTCTTGCATCGGTTAAGTTGCTATATAGTTATATTTGATTCTGGACTGGTCTTTGTTTATATGCTAACACAAATAGCTTGCTTGTGTACATAGACTACTCATTGGTTACTCAACATTTTTATACAACCAATGAAGATAGTTTAACATCTGAAGATTGGTCCATGCCTTTATAGTAGAACCAAAGATTTGGAGGTATTTATAAGCTGTTTATTGGCCATTCAATCTTTATATTGCTCAATAAAGGAATAGCCTTTTAGCATGTAAATGTCAAGATTGGATGCAGTTTTTCTGATCAAACAATATACTTTTAGAAAAACTATGATCTATTTACATTTTATGTGTGATTGGTCTGTGCTTTTATATTAGAACCAATTATGTGGAAGTATTTGCAGGATTTTTATTGGCCATTTGACTTTACATTGACCAATGAAGAATGAACAGCATTTTAAGTGCGTAAACGTCATGACTGGATGTGGTTTTCTGATCAGCCATTAGAGTTTTAGAAACTGACTTATTTGCATCTTTTATGTGCTTGGTTAAGAGACACTAAGTAAACATGAACTTCTGAATACTTGAAAAAGGGCGCATACCTAAAAGCACTTTTTGGTGTGATAGTTTATTTTGCTGTATTAAAGTATATGGTTTATGCACATCGGTATGGTGGTTTTGGTACTTTGTTTATATACACATATATATATATATATATATATATATATATATATATGTATATTTAGGAATCTGTTAGATCGACAAAACCACACTTCCCTGATGACCAGATCACACACAGAGACCACATTGCTGGAGATCAACAGCAATGGTGAGTAGTGCGGAACGGGATGTATTCCCATTTCCGCAAAGTGGTGCGATCTCTGAGTTGGTATATTTAAGTAGATGGGGGTGTGGATGGGTATAGCCCCCCACATGGGGGGTGCAGTGGGACTTGCCCCACTGCTATACACGTTACTTTTTGTTTTTTAGTTGTATTGTGGAAAGAGGAATACATTCCATTCCGTAATACTTACCATTATTGGGGATGTAGTCTCAGTGATTTGGTCATTGGGGAAGTGCGGTTCTGTGGATCAGATATGGATCCATATTTTATATATATATATATATATATATATATATATATATATATATATATATATATATACACACACATATATATATATATATATACATATACACACACACATATATATATATATATATATATATATATATATATATATATATATATACACATATATATTTATATTTATATATATATATATATATACATATATATATATATATATATATATATATATATATATATATATATATATATATATATATATATATATATATATATATATATATATATATATATATATATATATATATATATATATATATATATATATATATATATATATATATATATATATATATATATATATGTATATATATATAAACACACACACACAAGCACAAATTGCAATACAATTCTACCTAGAAAACACTTGTACACCTGAACTCATGCAAGACGTACAATAAATGTACATTACATTGTTTGGATACTGGTGCATGGTATAGTGGCTTGTGTGTACATCTGCATACAGCTTTTGTATGCCAATGTGATGTACCTTGGGATAGGTATACAGATATTTATGAATGGCTGCAGTGAGAGATCCTGTTTATATGTAAAAAAATATGCATGTGCATTTGTTTAAGTGAGTGTAATAGGAGAGATCCTTACAGCTGGGGGAACAGTCTGACAATATTGAGTGTACATGCACAAAGCGACACATCTGGGGTTAGGATATTTGGTGTAAGCAAATTATGCTGTTCTGTACAATTCCTTCTAGAGTTTAAAAATCTAAGGGATATGTTTCTAGAGAGAGGGTATCCAGGACATTTTATTGACCCTATACTTGCAGATGTTCTTAATAAATGGGGTGACACTTATATACCCTTATTAGGTACTGGTGGTGACAGATTAAATAATGAACCTAATGATATGATAGTTCAGGATCAACCTAATTTCCAACAGGCCTGTGTAGTGCAATATAGTCCTTTGTATTCTCAGATTAAAGGAATTTTGATAAAAAATTGCAACATCTTTAAAACAAATACTGAGATATTCCGTATATTGGGTGACAAACCCATATTTTCCACAAAGGTAGGGCTTAATATGAAGCCCTTATTGGAGGCAGGTCATGTTTCCAACAATAGACTGGATAAAAGATGTGGAAGTAAACCTTGTGGTAGGTGCTCCTATTGTTCTTATATACTGCAAGATAGTTCTATTGCCCTTGATAATCAAAATAAAAGTCATGTTTTCCTCAAAAGTGGCAATTGTTGTTCTAGCAAACTAGTGTATATAGCTAGGTGTAGTACCTGTTCTTCCTTTTATATAGGGAAGACAGAGAGAATGTTCAAGACCAGGATATATGAACATCTTTATGATATTAAAAACAAGGAAGATACGAATGCATTATACAAGCGTAGTATTTTATGTACCAAGTTTACATGCTTTAAGTTTGTTATACTTGAATTTGTAACAGTTGAAGCGAGGGGTGGAGATTGGCAAAATGTGTTGTATAAAAAGGAGCTATTGCGGCAACTAAGGCTAGCTGCTGATTATCCACCAGGACTTAATGAGCATATTACTACAATGCCCATTCTTAAAGAAAAGGCAGAGTTAGTTTAGTAACATAAAAAGTAATTTGTAAAAACATTTGTGGCTATATATACATATATTTTTGTATGATGAGTTCATACTGTGATGGACTAGTATTTTATATTACTTGTGTTTTGAGAGTATTTGATTTTTATTTATTGTGTAAAATTATTTTAATTTTAACTAACTGGTGTTTATATATTCATGAGCAGTGATTTTTCATTGACAGAATTGGTTGGATTAGAACCAATGACTAACCAGCAATATGTATTTAAACTTGAAATGTTTAATGGTATTTTGTTCTGAAGAAGTCATACTAGTTGATGAAAGCGCTTAACAACTTTGGTTTATTATTTTTAACATTAAAATCGTACTGTGGACTCGCAACGTTGTGCTCCCTTTATTTTACTTGGGTTTTTTTGGAGCACTTTGACCACTATTTATTTAGACTTCTAGGGTACATTCTAGAGAAGGTACCTTCATGAAGTCCTCAGTGTGGGTACTGGAATGGAAGATATGTACTGTGCAAGGGAGGTACAAGTTCCATGGTAAACAGATGCATTATTGATAAGTCTCTGTTTATGTGACAAAGCAGCCAACTAGACCACCACTCCATTTCTCTGTATAGGTAATCCAGCGCTAGCAATTCACTCCTACTGTCACCCAGTGAAAGGCAAGAGATGATGAGAAACACGTCTGCTTGTACTGGGGGGGCCTTTGCTCCTCTGCATGCATAAGATGGAAAGTGCCTTTCATTTTGCTACATATAATTTCCTCGTACTGAATTTCCTAGCCTTCTTGAAAATAGTCAACATGTCATGAGAGAAAATGTGCCAGAAAAGAAGATTCAAGTTTTCCAGGCCATCAGCCAGAGTCCATTTAGGTTTGGCTTTGTTAGAGACCTTGCTCCCCTGGGTGAGCAATTTATCTTGTGTGGCTGAAAGTATGGAAGTCTTTTGGCTAGCTGCACTGTCATGGAATATGAATGCTGCCTGTGCCAAAAACAGTTATGAAATCCCTGCTTGTCTACTCCTTGCAGTTCTTTTCCATCACATATGGGATAAGCTGCATGAGTCAGAAGCCCTACAGGAATCACTTCTGCCAGTGAAAAAAGATGGAATCAGTCCTCCAAGCTGTAATGGGGGGCATACAATAATCCAGAAGCTAATGGTTCATCATGGAAGCAAATAAGTGCGTTCCTAGGATGCCCCATGTGATTAGCTCCTGCAATTTCTTTGCTCAATTTTCATGGGTTGCTCAATACCAGTTCTCTGCTCAAGCTGTCTCAAGCACTTATGAAATTTACAAAGCTTTACGTTCCTGCTTGGACTCTGTTACTAACAAACCAGCATCACCACTGTATGCATTGGCATAACCTTGTTTCTCCTTAGCTTTTTATACACAATATATCTGTGGTGTAATCTGTGTTGAGCTGAAGGATACCAGATTCCACTGCTCATTAAAGCCCGAGGGCTAAGTACTGATAACACCTTTAGGCCTGATGTGCAGTCCCTTCTGCCAGGGTGACCAAGTCCCATGAATCAAAATGTACCCAAAGCCTATGCTCTTGGTAATATGATACACCAGTAGTAAGGGAGTGAATCTGCTTGGGCTAAGAGAATGGTCTCCCTTCATTCCTCCATGATTGTAGGTAGCATGCAAGGCAGCAGAGGGGCAGCACACCTGGGGCTGTTGAGTGCTGTTTCCAAGACACCTTCTAGAGTCATTGAATCCTTCTGATATGAAATCTGGAGAAAGAGAACATGATTATTTCAGATCACATGCACCTTACAGCCCTCAGGATGTCTCTGGCTGTCAAGTACTTGCCGTTGACCTGTTGCAGAATGGTGATTTACATGGAAAGTGACTTATCCTCTGGAAGATGCACCGTGACCTCCTGTGTGTTCAGGGTAGGCTTGAGGAATTTATTTCTCGTCTATGGAGACAGACTAGCAATTTGAAACATTGCAAAGTAATCTTTAGGTTGTCCATCATCTATTGTTACATTTGGGCCTAAAGCAGGCAATCCTCCAGATTACTGGGGTCAGACACTTTGTAAGTAAACTGGGTGAAGTACAGAGTTCCAAAGTGCAAGGAAGAAAATGGATACTAGGATCTGACCCTGAATCTCAGGAATTTTCTGTGGACCCTTTGGTTCCTGTGTATAAGGACATGCAAATAGGCATCATTGACACAATGAGAACGGCACATGGGAGGAGTAAGTAATTTCAGGATTAGCACCCTGAAATTGGGTACCTTTATGTAGGGGTTGCACTTGGACAGCTCTGAAAATCAGTCTCCATAGTCTGATATTTTAACTAATTATATCCAAGTGAAGTCTTCAGGTGCATCTGCAGTTACCTCCCACTGAGGCCTCTAGGTGGCAAATATTGCTTGTTCATATTTGCATCAATAATTAAAAAACATGCTATTTACAAGTTTTAAAATATTTCATTTTAAAGCTTACATAATGGCAAACTGCATTAATATTTTACCTCTGTCTAATGCAGGTAGAGAGATATTAACTGTTGTTTTTATATTTACATAGATATAATGTTCACATTTTTCTAAATATCTCAACAACCAAGTAACACAGCCAGACCTCCTCAGCCTCACATGAAAGCTCTCATCTAGATGAATAAAATGCTGCTGCCTGCAAGTTCAGTGGTTGCTGAGATGGTGCAAGTTGTTTACAAATATTACAATTGTAATACTGTGACTTATAACATTTGTTTTAAGACCTAGAACCAAAACAATACTACCACTGTAAAAATAGTTTGTGCTGAAGAGTTTGCAGTTTATACTTTTCATAACGTCATTTTTCCAGATAGGAACATTTGTTTGAAAAGTGAGGACGAACTTTAATTCTGTCAAACAGCTTAGGCTCCACCCATTGGAAGTTAGAGTACAAACTATTTGAGTTCCATGGGAGTGAATGAGTTATGGAACCATAAAGGTATAGAAATAACCATCCAAGTCTTCTTCCCAGTTTGTTCAGCAACACTCGCCCAAGGGACAATAGAAAAGCTACCAAAGGGCAAGGGGAGATTGTATATGTTCCTCTGTTTTCAGGACCATTCCTTTAAGGGATGGGGTGGTCTTAAGTTCTGTCCTCTACCCTTCCCTTTTGATGCTCTTCACCTAGTTATCTGAAGATATCCCTGACAAAGCCTCCCAGAAGTGACTTCATCTTCTACCCAGGTGTGCCACCAGAGAAGGGTCGTTGAGAGACTGGAAACAGGATAGAGAATATCTGAGCCATTACTGCTTGGAGGGAGTGGTGGGGCTACTTTTTACCTCCCCATTTAGTCGGGCAAATTTCAGCTTGTCTGATTCCCATATGCAATAAATTGAACTGCAACAGTCATCCATACAAAGAACATTAACACGTTCCTGGTAATGATGAAAGACTTTTCCTTTATGGTCAAAAATGTGAAGACAACATTGGACCCAAGGTTTGTCAAAGAAATAGGGTGGTGACCCCTAGTTTCCAACTCCTATTGAAGCATTTTATTGTTCTTGTTTTCCATATGTCCACAAAATTCCTGCTGCCTAAACAGTCATAAAAAGCCTGCTCATAGACAACTTACACAGTTTTCTGAGATGGTTCGAATAAAAGTGTATAGCAGGTTGGACTAAAATATGGGATAAGGTAGAGAGAGACCCAGAGTGAGCCACCAGCATTTCCACTGATTTTTGGGTACATCTAAAAACAGCTGCTTGCATGATATTCTGTTTACAGAAAATGCCATGAAAGCCTGGCAGTGGCAGACAAGTGCCTGCTAAATAAGAACCCAGTTTTCATTCCTGAAAGACTGTGCATCACCCTGGTAGTGGCAGTGCACACTAAGGAAACCAGAGAGATCATCACATGGAAACAGTCATCAAGGCCATGCAAAAAACCTCAGGCTTCACATATCCACCTGCGAAAAATTATCAAAAGTAAGAACCTTTGCAAAACCAAAGCTAATTTATGACAAAGCCCATAAAAGTATACTTCAGCTCTAAAGATGAGCAGTATTTTAAAGCTCTTGCATCCAGTTAAAAAAAAAAAAAAAAAAAAACTTCTTTTCATACAATAAGTACTGCAGTGGGTATAACAAACTAAATAACAAATGAAATGCATATGTCAAAGATGAAAGTACTGCATGCCCTGTCACACTATTAGTCACATGCAGCCCTTCAGACGCAGTGTGCTTACTATTGTACAAGTGAATTAGATGCCTTACTCAGAAGTATTTGTGCACCAAGTTATGAAGGCCACCAGCTTGTTTAAAACTGCAGGACATGGATGGTAAAAAGTGGTCATTTACAGGGTACAATCATCAGTGCTTCTGTGTTCTCCTGTTTTGATCGACCATGTGATGATGATCATGCAAAAGATTCACAATCCCAAGTGTGTCATCTCAAGAATGTTTATTTTGTCCACACATGCAGCAACCTTATTATGCAATTTCTCATGAAGACTGCATGCAAACTTTAACCAGAAGTCAAATCACAGACCACTAGGACTGTGTGTCAGAAAACGAACTACTAAATCATTATGCTGTCTGAATATCACTTCTTTGCTGCCTTTCCACACACACAATTATCATGTGTGCATATGGGGGGTGGAAGGATTTAGAGATGAGACTGCAGTATAGATACTGACAAGTTGCACACTGCCCTAATATATAGCATCCATTCTCAACATCTTTGGTTTCTGATGGGAGTAGCTGCATGACTGCATTATGAGACCACCTCATTCTTGATATGAATGCTGCATGTAGGCATGGATGCATGTCACTACAGCCTGATAGACCTGCAGAACAAGGTACAAATCAAGAATATAACAGGTGTAGCAACTGACACTGAAACAAGCAGTCTTTGGAGAAAAGGTTGTTTGTGTTCCTAGTTGGCATCTCTTCTGCAACTGTTACAACAGACAGAAGTTAAGACTCAAGGCTGTTACTGTCACTATATGCACATGTGATGTTAGCATGCATAGGTTCATAGAATACTGGGGTAGCTGCCCTGAAAAAACTATTTTAAGTCTATCCAGTTAACAGCGGCCAGAATCAAACACTGATTTTCACCTCAGACACAAGGTACAATTATGCCAAATCCTCACACCTAAATAAAAGTGTTGGAAGTGAATACTAGGCTAACTACTCCAAAGGCCCATTTTAAGCCTAGCTAATAACCCATTGTCCGAATGAAACACCTTTACTTGTATCTATGAGGAGAAAACCTTAACAGTATGGCAAATCTACCCTATCCTAAAAAAATAATAGCTTGAACCCACAGACCTCAAATTCACATACCTGTAATTGGGAGCGCAGTACTCTACCATTACAGTACAACAGCCTGCGTCACTTCAGAGATGCATTACGTTTCTGTGTCAGGTAATACGTCTTACATGTCTTATAACCATTCCTTGTAGTCAATGATCATTTGTGGAATATCTACATGGATTTGTGCTATTCTTCAGGGTGACAAAACGTTTTATAATCTTTCAAATGTTGAAACATACATGTGGGGAAAATATCAGGCATTCAAATGCTGATGACAGGATGGTCTACTCTACACAGTACCGCTCATAGGTTCAAAGTTAACCTAGTACTTTCCTTTATGTCTGACTGGCAGGTTCATACAATACCACTCGTATGCAAGCACTAGGCTAGCTGAGCTTGTGGGCCATTTTTTTAAGCCTAGCTAATTTTCCTCCAAGGTGAGGCTTAAACCCTGTATCTTTTATTTGTGAGGTAAACACCTTAACCATTAAACCAACACCCAACCCCTCATCTTCATCGTAGGCAGTTTCAGAAGGCTCTCACTGCCTTAGCTGTATGACAGTCGGGTCATTCCTGTTGCCGAGTTGGAGCAAAATCCAAAAGCAGGACTTTTACAATGTGTCTGTCATACTGTAAGGCCTCTATCTCATTACCAGTCGCTGAAAATAAAGGTCAGTCTTACTTGGAACCTACAACTGAGCCACAGAGGTGATTGCACCTTAGGCTGATGGTAAAACTGCCGCATGTACAGACCTGCTGCATCTATGCTGCCCTAATGATATGGTTCTGTAAGGCTATCTATATTGCCTTCTGTGAACATAAGTACTAGCTTTACATCATCTACTCTGTGTGAACATGAAATGTTTGCAAAATAATTCAAAAGTTATATTACTGTGTGCCCTTTACTTCCAATCAGGGGTCTTTACCTCTACTAGGGTTACCACCTGTCCCACTTTGAGAGGGACAGTCCCTCTTTGGGCAGTTGTGTTCTGCAAAAAAAATGAAAAAAATGGCAAATGTCCTGAGATTTTAGGACAAACATATTTCCTATATATTATGTAAAAGTTACATAACAAAACACCTAAATGTTATAAGTAACAGAATAAGCAACTAAAATGCTACAAGAATAAGCATTTATTTAGGCAGAAAAGTGAAGTGCTGTCCTTTGTACTGGCCGTGGGTATGTTTTGCCTTGCAAACTAACGTTTTTACAAAAAATGTCCCACTTTGGGCATTTGAAAAGGTGGCAACCCTACTCTCTACTCACTGGAGATTCTCCATTTTAAGAACAGAAGATAAAGACAGCAAAACCAGTAAATCCACAAAAATGCTCACATCAGGTGTAGTGCAGCAAGCAAAACAGTAATCCAAATTCAATTTATTTATTTATTTATTTATTTATTTTACATACAATAAACTACAGATAATTATACAGAGTAGAGATAAAACCTTAATACATTTAGGCTTAAATTTGAGAAACATTCAAAAATGTGTAGAAAATTTAGGTATGTTCAGTAACTACAAGATAATATACAGAGTAGAGATAAAAACATTAATACATTTAGGCTTAAATTTGAGAAACATTCAAAAGCCTGGGGATGACATGGTTTGTGTTTACTAGTAGTTTTTTTGATTGTTAGACCTTAGGACTCTGTTTGATAGGTGCATTTTGAAGAGAGAAGACAGGAGGACAGAGGGGCTGAGAATGAGCTTATGAGTGAAAGTCAGCTGAATATATGTAAGCTGATTTGGTAATTCAAGCCAATTTAATTTTTTGGTGTTAAAGGAGGTAGATTTGGAAGGGGTGAATTTTTAAAGTTTTGTTTGAGGAGGAGTTAAGTGTTTTCATTTTCATTTCATGTCTAGTTATTTTGGCTTGCTGCTGAGTAAGTGGAGAGCAGTGGGAGGTGAGGTAGAGAGCAGATAAATGTTGATGGAATCATATTATGATTGGATGTGATTGGGAAGGAGATTGGGAAAAAAGATTGACAAATATATTGAGAGGGAGGCCAAGAATAGATCCTGGGGGGAAACAGTGGGGGTACTAAGGAATGGAATGTGGCCTTCTTCCATATAACTGCTTGGTGTCTATTTTTGACAGATAGCTAGAAAACCAATTTATGGAATTATTGTTTATTTTTGTATCAGATAGGTTTAGCTTTTTTACTTTTATTTCTAGGGTTTTGTTATATTGCATATGTTTGTCCTATGTTTTTATGGGTCAGATAGAGTCCCCAGGCTTTGTCTCTAAGCCTCTCAGCAGAGAGAGTTTTTTAGTTAGGGGCTTGAGGAGTGGAGTTTTTTCTTCAGTCATGCTGAAAGTTGTTTTGTGGGTTTTCCTAGAAAGTTAGAGTTAGTCTGGGAAACATTTTCTTAAAAATGTGCTTCAGTGTCTTCCAGTAATGTTGAGTTAGGGAAAAGCTGAAATTGATGAGTTAGTGCTTTTGGTGTAAAGCGGTTAGAGATGCAAGGGAGGGTGTGGGTGAAAGTGGGCAGATGATCACCAAGAGTGGTGGGGTGAAAAGAGATGTTTGAAAAGTGGGTGGGAAGGGGGAAGTGGACTTGAAAGTGGGTGGATGATCAAGGTGGGGTGGATTGAGGGGTGAGGGTCAAGGTGTTATGGTGTTGGGTGTTGATTAGCTGGGAGAAGTTATACAGATTGATGTTAAGAGGTTGACTTTTGGACTGTTGTTAATTCAGTTAATTATACAATTTCCTGTAATATGGGTTTCATTGCTATGGACGGAAGAGAGCCAAGTTTTGATAAGATGTAGTGTTGAAATTTTGGGAGGATGAGGATAGTAGGAAAATAGGTTTGTGCCTTTGTGCTTGAAGAGGAGAAGGAGAGAATTAGAGGAGTAGAGAGGAGTAGGTTTGTGTGGTGTTGGTGGGTAGGTATGTAGTAACTAAGAGTAGTAAAGGAGAAGGAGATAAACTCCAAGGTCCTGTCGCCTTTCTTTTAGAGTGCTTGTTTGGGCCTTTCTTCAGGGTCTTTATGGAGGCTTTCTTTTAGTTTCTGAAATATATATTTATCTTAAATTGTTAGTATATAGTAGTTCATGTTTGTTATGTGTAAGCCATGCATGGATTGTTATTCATTTAGAGTCAGAGTTTAGAAGAACTGTTGTGTGAGTGGGAAGAGGAGGAGGGGAGAGTGTTGAGATGGATATCACCAGATAAATATCAAAAGATAAAAGAGATGAGAAAGAATGGAAGATAGGGGTAGATTAGATAAAATGGTTTGGGTCTACTGTTATGGTCTACTTAGATGATTTTGGGTGGTATGATTGCTTTTTGAGGGGTGTATTAGAGTTTGAAAGAGAAGAGCTGAGAGAAGGGTGAAGGGGTGAAGATGGGGTGAACATGAAGTGTGATTGTGAGAGTGGGGTATCTAGAAGTATTCAGATGGGGAAAAGCTGGTAGATGGTAAGAAGATGGTAAAGGTGGTTTGGGTTGGATAAGGATATGATAGATATGATAGTTTAAGAGAAAGACATAGGATTGAATAAGGGTTTAAAGGGTAGGTTGGAGAACGCTGTTTGCATTGTAGTGGTGTGTATTGTAATTGTCTAATATGATAAGTTTATTGTGCAGGGGATAAGAATGTTAGCTCTAAGGTAGAGTAAAAAAGAGTGAGAGTAGAGCTGGATGTGCTAGATAGGTAGGTGAGTGAGAGGGTGTGAGAAGTGGGATGTAATGAAAATGTAGTACCTGTGGGAGTGGTTGCAAATAGATAATAGGCTGATGGGGGTGTGTCTAAGGTGTTGATGGTTGATTGATGTAGTGTGAGAAAGTGGGGTGGGAAACAAGAGGGATATAGCTAGATGCACTGGGGGCACACAATGCAGCAAACAGTGACACAGCAAGCAGAGATAAATCCAACTTTGAACTCCAACTTTTATCCAAAGTCAAAACGTAAGCGCGTTCATCCCTTAAAACATTAATACAGGAACTTCGTCAGACGAAGTACTTTACATTCAGCTTCATTTTAAAAGGTAAAACTTGTGACCTCACTTCCTCTCCTCCATTCATTTACGAAAGTGTTTAAAGGGCCACTTTTTTTTTTAATGCAAGTAGAACACAGTAAGAAACTACATGCATAAAACCACATAAATAATGCCATGCTATACAAATACTACACAATAAAAAGCTACATTTATAAAATCGCATAAATATTACTATAGTTTGTCATACCATCATATAATTTTATAGGGATATAAACGCAATTCTAGGTGATAAACCTACAAGTGTGTTCAGGAAAGACATATCAAAACACTACTTGAACATCAAAAGGAGGCACAGCGTACAGGGTACATGTACAAATGTGGGTCCTGTAAATTTTGTTGCTATATTTTAGAGGTTAATAAAGTAAACATCAACGGAATAAAAATAAAAATCAGGAACAGATTTTCTTGTACCACTGAAAGAGTGGTCTACTGTGCCCTTTAACTATGTCCGTGCTTTTACATTGGAAAAATGGAGTGCAAGCTCAAAAACAGAAGTGAACACCTTAGGAATATCAGGGATCAATGCCCACTTAATGCACTTGCTAAACATATAGGGCAATATAATCAACATAAATTCAAGTTTGTTATATTAGAATCAATATCTCCCTCAGTTAGAGGTGGAGCTTGACCTTATTTACTGGAGAAAGCAGAATTAAGTTGGCAAATCCAACCAGACTGTATTCATTGGCCAGGCTTGAATGACAGCCAGTCAATTTCCAGTTTATTAAAACTTAAAGCTTTGAAAAGACAAGATTTGACATTGCTAAATATTAAATGTCCAATATTTAATACCTAAATTATTTATCAACACATTCAGTAGGCTAGAATTTGATGGCTTATTCTTTTTGCATTTTAAGATTTTAAAACAACTGTTTTTCATGCTTAGATTACATGACAAACTATAGTAATACTTATGTGATTATATAAATGTAGCTTTTTATTGTGTAGTATTTGTATAGCATGGCATTTATGAGGTTTTATGCATGTAGTTTCTTACAGTGTTGTACTTGCATTTTAAAAAAAAAACAGTGGCCCTTAAACTTTTTTGTAGATGAATGGTGGAGAGGAAGTGAGGTCACAAGTTTTACCTTTTAAAAGGAAACTGAATGTAAAGTACTTTGATGAAGCACCTGTATTAATGATTTAAGGGACGAAAGTGCTTATGTTTTGAACTTGGATTAAACTAGGAGTTCAAAGTTGGATTTATCTCTGCTTGCTGCATCACTGTTTGCTGCATTGTGTTTGAATTTGGACTGCAATTTTGCTTGCTGCACTACAACTGGTGTGATCTTTTTTGTGCGTTCTCCATTTTAACCAACTCTCGGGATCTTGCTCAGTGGCTCCTCTTCATTTGCACCATCAACCCTTTAATCCGTTTCTTGATGCAGAAGCTAGGTAAGAGCCCTACAGCCTATTTATTCCCTGGCTTGAGTGCTTCACAAGCCTATTAATTCCCTAGAGAGACAAGGGTCAGTCAGTAGGGTGCAGATAATTCTCTGCAGCTTGCAATGCTGCTCTCCTGTGATGCACTAGTGCTATCTGTTATGGGGAAGCATGCATACCTCTGCAACAGTCTTACTCCCGGTGGGGTGAAATGCATCCAGGTCAGTGTGTGTGTGTGTGTGTGTGTGTGTGTGTATATATGTGTGTGTGTATGTGTGTGTGTGTGTGTATATATATGTGTGTGTGTGTGTGTGTGTGTATATATATGTGTGTGTGTGTGTGTGTGTGTGTGTATATATATGTGTGTGTGTATATGTGTGTGTGTGTGAGAGAGAGAGAGTGTGTATGTATGTGTGTGTCTATATATATATATATATATATATATACATATATATATATATATATATATATATATACACACACACACACACGCATTTAACAGGTTCATTCTTCACAGGTGAGAATATACTACTGTGTGTGACCCAAGTAATACGCCAGTGTCACCTTCCTGTCCCCAAAGATGGGCAAACCAGCAAGTCACTCACTTCAACCATCTCTGTCCTTTTCTCCCTCTGCACCTGTGCCACTAATGAAACAAGTCATCTAGGTGGCAGTCAGGATTTTATTTGTCTTTGCCACATGGTGGGCTGGGAAAGAGTCTTCCCATTTAATGACCTCCAGTGTCTTCAGGGCATTTACAAATTCAGCATCAATGACGAACTGTCTGTTACAAAGATGGACTACTGCCATCTATATACATCATTTATTTTGTAGTCTACAAATTGCTGCTGCTTTCTTATGTTCTCATTTTTATGTCTGTGAATGGACTGCAGTCCTTTGAAATAATCATTGCCATTCTACCACGTATCAAATTCTAAAGCTTTGCACGTCTTGCCGTATTGTCTCCTGCTGTACGTATCAAACTTATGTGCTGTATAAACTCTTAATGAGAAGTCTGCTGTGATATCTCCTTGAAGTTCAGCACTCATGTTCTGCATATTCTGCTTCTGAATCCCAGCCAAAGTTGATTAACGTTTGCTTCTAGAATTTTTAAAATGTCTAACATGCTGCAAGTGTAATATCTCGTCTTTTTTTTTATGATCTGATTTCAGACTCACCCTGTACTAATAAAAATGGATGGAAATCACCTGATAAACCAAAATTACTTAAGGACCTGACATCTCTACAGAGTAAATCCCTGTATTTAGCTCTCATGGACTGGTGTACAGACTTACTTGAATTTTAATTTTTAGTCACTCAAAAAATTATCAGCATCTGTTAATTTCCACTCAACATCTGGCCTTATATTAAAGTTGCCACTAGTGCATTCTTCCTAATTCTGAATAGGAAGGGAATGGCAGGGGTGTCTGATAGTGTTAGAGAAACAGACTTTCTCAGAGCATAGTAAGGTACAAGAGCCACAGAAAAAAATATTTCTATATATTTTATTTTCCTTAACTGTGTTTTACTCCTTTATAATTTTCCGTGGACTGGAAAGGGAAGGATCATTGCTTTGTTAATTTTATTACCCAAATCCAGTCTTAAGTTTCAGCCTAATTTCCTTCAGAAGAGGACTGTCTCACCAGCAGTGTAGTTTTCCAAGTTGACTTGCTCTGTATATGTAAGCGGACACATGAGGCATACATTTTACTTGATCCTATTTTAAGTTCAGTACGTAATACTGGTATGGCCATGTACTGCTATGTACAAGGATTGTGTCATAGCAGTGCAACTCAAGTTGCCTGAATTGTTAATACTATGTTATGTTTTCCTTTTGGGGCTGTGGTAAGGAGAGGTTATGAGAGGGACACTTGCAGTAAGCTGCAAATAAATGCAACAGACTTGAAAACTGCTAGGGAATTTTCTAGTAGTCATTAAATGACTAAACGGAAATTCGACTAATCAGGGTAATGTCACTGAAAAGCTTCTGTTATGATTCAGCATGACTTTTGGGTAGGTTATGCAATTTTGGTGCTCGCTCTGATTTACAGGCACAGATGCTTCTGTTTTATTGCCTGTGGAGTGTGCCTGTGTGTTTTTTCCTTCATTTTCTTGGGAGGGCGCCTAATTTTATGTAGTGCAATCGCATACATCTCACACATTTGGTGGCTTATTTTACAATTGATTCTGGAACAGAGGATGTTTTAAAACTGTTTTATCCACACAAGCGCTTTATTTGTCTCTGCTTTATAAAACTTGACTAGTACAAATCAAATGCCATTCAATTTTCAGAAAATATGATACCTATTACAGAGAGATGCCATCAGACATGATTCACTGACGGGCTTCAGAGAAAGAAATCTTTTGCACAGTCTGAAGGAAGGCTTTTATTCATAATCAAAGACCAGTCACAAAAGACTTTGCTGTGCCTGGTAACATTTAACTTCAAAAGGGACAATAATGAAGCTGCTCCCTTCTATCACAGCACAAGTAACTTCCATTTTGTTCTGCCGTGCTAGGCAACACTGGTGCTGGGATGTCCAAACATCCTACAAGATGGACATAAATGCAAGCTAATGAAAGTGTGCAGGCAAAGGTTTACAGAAATAGGAGAGCATTCTGAAATCATGCCTTGAATCACGTTTCTTGAACTGTCCCATCTGAGATGCCAGATGTGGCTATTCTGTTTATGCAGAATTCTTAGCAGGTAGGACCACTTCAACAGAAGGAAACGGTATTTAATTATTACAATGTATTGTTGGCTCAGCTGCAAAATCCCAACCTACCAATATAAAATGTTAGGCGTAGGTTCAACATATACCTTATATTAACACTAAGCTTATTCTATAAAATGCAACTTAAGTGCCTTGAACAAATGCATATACCTGATCTTCAGTTCCTGTTTTTAACTAATATGTTTAGATGGCAACATTTACCTCCTGGAATATTTTATTTGCATTTATGTTACCAACATGTGTGACTCAGTAAATTTTACACATCTGAACAGCAAACACAAACAGAAAATAGCTCTAAGAGGCCATCTAGTAGAGATGTGACAGAGTTGCAGCAAATGGGCATTACTAGGTCTGTGCCTTATAGTAAAATACCAAAAAAACAAATCAGCCAAAAAAAAAAACAAATGAGCACGTGTAGATTCACCACTATTGTCCTGGTACCTTGGCCTTTCACCTTCAAGGGATAATGAGTACAAGTCACATAAAATAAATATGCATTACTCCCATTATTCAATTAACATTTAAATACCCATGAATGTAAAGTGACCAAGTGCCATTAGTTAAAATACACACCCAAAAAAATATATACCCATCATTCTAAATTTAGACATATACCCTCCCAAAAGTACCCACACAACATGTTGAATAAATAAGACATTTAAAAATTAAGCACAACCTCCTGATTCAATCCCCTGGGAGAGAGGGTGTCAATTAAAAATAAATATAGTTTCAAGTTGGTTTAGTTTCTTAGCAAAATACCCTCCGTCACTAATCATGGGTTGAGCCAAAATACTGAATAGAGATTTCCCATCACCCGAATGTTCCTTTAAACAGTGACTAGCAACTGGAGTACTGATATTACCCTTCTTAATGTCTACCAAATGTTCCAAGATTCTAATTTTAACTTTCCTTTTAGTCTGCCCAATATACCATTGAACCACGTTATACCCACAGCTCAAAATATAACCACCACCACCACCACGTGTGACTGACAGTTATATCTACCTTAAGACTCAAATCTTCGACCATTAATCAAAGTGTTGGAAATATTCCTAATTCTCCCACATACACTACACTTACCAGAAGGGAAAGAACTAAAACATTGCCCTTCCCAATATGGAACGATTCAAAAGTTCTTTCAAATTACAAAACCAGCTATAGGAAAATGTAATAGGTTTCATCTGAAATCACAATAGGCCAAATATCCATCACTGCCTTTCTCAAAATTCCAGAAAAGGGGCTGAACATAGTAACATAAAACAACTTATTAACAATATCATCCACAATCTCAACATGATTTCTGAATCTCCTCAAAATCTAGTACGTCCCTGATCTCTAAAGCAACCTCCTCCTTTTAATTTACTCTTGGCCTTCTCTAGAATGTCCCGAGTATAACCCCTGACTAGAAGCCTCTGTTCCACTTAGGACATAAACCTGTCCTTAGATCCCAAGTCAGAAGTATTAAAGCAAATTCCCCTAAATTCTCCAGAAGGTAAAGAGTTGATGAGATGAGGGGGACGCATACTGGATGCATGAAAAAGTTGTTGACAGCTGTAGATTTCCTATATGTTCTGAATTGGACTCTCCCAACCTCTTCCACAAAGAATTCTACATCCAAAGAATTAATAGAAGTATGACCCATAAGATAGCTAAACATCAAACCATGTGAGTTATCATTCAATGTTTACACAAACTTAAAATCAACCATGGCACCCTTTCAGATGAAAAGCAAGTAATCTATAAAACGTTTATAGATAACATTGTCCACATAATACTTTTTAGCATAAATAAACCATTTTTCAAAATCCCCCATGTACAAAATAGCATATGAGGGAGCAAATATTGCTCCCATGGCTGTACCTCTAGTTTGCAAATATTTTTTTTTCAAAAACAAAATAACTGTGAGACAAACAAAAATAAAGCAAATTCAAGATACGAGTGGAGTGGGCCTTCACACAAAATGCCTGCAATAGCCTTGAGAACCCTGCTAAAAGGAATATTAGTTTATAAAGAAAAAATATCCACAGATGCCCAAAAATAATCATGATGCCATTCCAAATTTTTGATAGACAAAGTTCCTGTGTATTTTTAGTATGCACATGAACTTTAAATATTTCTTTAACAAAAGCATCCACCAAAACCCCCACATTCTCTAAGAACCAATGCCTGACACAATTGGTCTTCCTGGGGGCTTCCTGTGGTCTTTGTGAATTTTAGGAATGACATAAAACCCTGGGTTGCGAGTCCTAGCAATAAACTATTTTTTAAAATTTTGTGCAGACAAAAATCTCAACCTATCCTTTTTTTCCAACAGTTCTAACAGTTTATTCTTGAACCAGGGAAGAAGATTATAAGATCATTTTACATAATCTGCACCATTGTTTAACCAAGTTGTAAACCATCTCATTATACCCTTGTCTGCCCATAATGACCCAATTACCCCCCTTATCTGCCTCCTTAAAAACATGTTTACTCACATTCTCACAAACTGTAGCTCATGCCATTCATCTTTAGTTAAATTTGTTACATTTAAACTTTTTGAACTCCCTCTCAATATTGTTCATTAACAACCTCTCAAACATACTAACAAAGAAAGACAGTTTCGGGGTATTAAATGCACTCTGAACACAGCAACACTGGAACATTTAAAAGTCCATAACCTGTGTGAAACAAATCAACGTTGTCATTCCTTTACTCTTCCAAAAACATGTCACTTTCCAAATGCAAATCTGCATAATCATATACAAAGTAAGGAATCATAAGAATTATCATAACTGACACTATCTTTTCTTCTAGAGAAAAAAAACAAATACAATTTGCAGCAAAACTTACTCGCTTCAATTAGTAAATCAGCCAGTGTCAGGTACTTAGTGGGAACAAATTTCACCCCCTTCAACAATACCCTTTCAGCAGTAGGAGAAATACACAAACTAGATACATTACCAGTTTTCAAAAAATTAGTCTTATTGCCCATAACATGGCCCTGATTCACTGCAACTTGCTTAACAAGATGGTTCACTGGACGCGCTTGCTATTGCATTTGTTCATGCTGCCTTTGTCCTGGCCATTTTGCTGAAACCCCTTCTGATGTAACAATTGGCTCCCCTGTGCATCTAAATCCTCAAGGAGATTCTCAAGAGAGACGCTCTTTTTAGAAGACTTCTCAACAGATGAAACAGAGGAATTGTGTCCAAATGGATTGAACACAGAAAATCTAAAACAAGACCATCCCTGACATGCTTTACATTGCCACTGATACATAGATCTAGTACGGACATCGTCCATATCCCTAGAAAGTTTTTTCTTTTTTCTAGCAATGGTATTAGAGTCCAATTTCTCCAATTTTTGTCTAATTTCACCAATCCTAGTGAAAAAACAGAATTGGATACTTCCTTCCTCAATGTTTCCTCCATGTCTAATCTCCTGCCGTATTTTATCAAGTGACTTCACATTGTGCTTCACAAAACTCGCAAGCAACTGAGCGTACATTCCAAGTAGACCAGTCTCCACTCCTTATACAGATGTAAACTTGCCAGCAGGTAAACGATCCATCTTGAGTCCTCTTGGTGTGATGTTCATACCTCTCAACCATACCGAATTCCTTGTTTACCAGTTTTGAGGTCCACATAATGGGGTGCCACGAATTTACAAGTGGCCCCCTTAATTTCTGAATTTCCCAGCTTTTTTTTGAATGTTTTTCTGCCTTTTTTTGCTGACATCATCGCATGCAGAACTATGCACAATGACATCAGCTTTGTGACTAGGCTGTCATATTTCAGCTGAGTCGGAGACTCTAAGTGGTTTATGTTTATACCAGACTCGCACATATGCACTTCATACACACTTGAGTGAGTCGAATCTTGCACGCTCTGTCTGCAGCAGCCAGCAGCTCAATTAGCTGTCTGAATCCGGAATCAGATCCATAGCAGTTAAGTAAAGTCTCAGAGATAGTCAGAGTGACAGACAGGCACAGTCTGTGCGTTTTTTGTTTTAAATTCCATTCCAGGCTGCAGCTCAGCTAATATTTTAGCTAGTTTAGATTTTTAGAACTTAGGCAGGCAGGAAGCAACCCTATCTCTGTCCCTAAGCAGCAGAACAGTCTCGATCTGACCTGGAGCTGTGCGGCGGTGCATAGCCGGTCAGCGGTCAAGTCTGTTCTCAACTCATCATGAAATATATTTCTACTAGTACTTCCCCCGACTCGTCCTCCACCTCCAGCAGGTAAATAAAAACAGCCATAAAGTAAATACATGTTTGGGGTCATAGTCTCATGGCGTATAGAAGTTTTATTCTTCTCTGAGTTTGAAATTTGAACATTACAGCGCTGTTTCATAACTGTATTATTCATACATACTAGTTTTTTATGGTTTAACAAGCATTTCTACAGCAGGTGTAATATTTGGTTACCCAACGCAGGTGTGTGATGATTATGCAGTAAAATACAGTAGGCATACTGAAATGTGAGGCTATTTGTATGTTGTATTATAAATTTGAATACAAAACATGCAAGTGGCAGTGGCACATAGGTATGCATGCAACTATGCTACACAAGGTTATCTGCCAATGGCCCGGCCCGTTCCAGTGCAAATCTGTCAACACTAGAGCTTTTAAGTTGTTACTAGAGCAACCGTTTGCAAACTTCCTTGACTTATGCATCTCAAAAGGGACTGTGTATTGGGATTGGGATTGTGATGCAGTCATTTTTTGGCATTTGTGCTGCTGGGAAATGTGTATTTTGGTGATCCATAGCAGAAACCAATGAAGGAACAAAGACCCAAAATCAGGGGCAGACCTTAAATATTGCCCTTATAAACTTAAGAAGTCACTAGAGTAAAATGTTGTGCATCAGCATACATATTCTGAAGGCTTGGAAGTCTGAAAATGAAATGAATTTCATTATTTAGTGACTTCAGAAAACTGTAATGTGTCAGAAAAAAACAAGTTTTATGTGGAACAGACCAAAAATAAGAGGCAACAATCTGAACATTCTGCAAAAGTTTGGACAGTTGAGAGCTATATTTCAGGTTTTTATTTACATGTATATTTTATATGCCATAGTTATGCTTTGTGATATAAACCATTATGTGTAGCAAAAGTTTTAATTTCAATTATAAAAAAAAATAATCAAGAAAAGCTTATAAAACACAGCTGCTGACACTAAACCTTCTGCAAAGTATTATGGTAATCAGATGAAGCCCATCTAGTACACTTGTGCCTCCAAATTACTGTTAGCACTATATAAGTATCCATGAAGTGCAACAGTTAGAGTAATTGTCAAAAGTGACTGCATGAACTAGCAGTATGTTTAAATACTTATGAAATTTGTATTCCAGAAATTAAGGAAAACATGGGCAGTAATGAAATATGGATGAGAACAGTAATTCTGTACTGCATATCAAATGCTGTTAGACAATCACTATTTGGGGAACAGGAGTCCCTACACAGGATGCAAAACAGAGTAATTGCTGGCATTTGTGAAGGTTTATTGATGAGCTGCATCTACAGTGGTAATGTGGATTTAATGGTAAAAACTACATGGCTGAAAATAACGATACTTAAGTTTATGATAAAATCACTATTTTGCTTTTCCTTTCTTGTAGCAGTCCAGACACATTGGTGTTTCTGGAAAACACTGAACATAAATTCAATGCTTCTGCATCTGCAAGCTCAATTCATTGCTCAAGAATCAGCGAAAAATTCAAAGCTAGTAGGAGTGGTGGGGGAATAAACATTACTCTGCATGTGTTATTCTCAAAGATTCCATTTCTATGTAATTTATTCCCTACCTTTTTTTTAATATTTCATTTAAAAAAAAAATCGACAGAACAGAGTTTTCTGAACTGTAAGAAGCATCAAACTTGTAATACCTGACATTGTGGCAAAGCTCTCAACCTTCCATTTTCAAACTGTGGAACTCACAGCATGGTTATTAAAAGTTTGTGCATAATTGGAGTTATTTGATTAGTCTCAATCCATATTATCTACTATGGATATTTGTTAAAATTAATGAATGACAGACACTTCCAGTGCATATCTGTCAATCTCTCAGAGCAAGAAATCTGGGCAAAGCCAGAAATAATGTTGGGACAAACCCAAAAAATAGGGACAGATTTTAAATATTGTTCCTGTTTGGATAGTTGCTGTAACAGGTTTTGTATTATCATGTATTTTCTGAGGGATATTAAGTTTGAAATTCAACTCCCTGCCTTTATTATTTAGTGACGTCAGTCTTCATGTTGGCATCCCACAATTCCATTGGAGTGGGCAGGGTTACATGATTATGTTTTTAAATGTTAATAATTATCCCGATTTTTTCCAGTTGTACCTACTTTTCATGGGCCTTTGCCCAGATTTGTGATGCTTCCAGGTTGAGAGGTATGGAAGTGAGACTATAAAGGAAATTTACAAAGGAACAATGGGAAATATTTGTGGGACTTCCAAGTAGTAGTATTTTTGGAAGGGTTTATATAGTATATCCCAAGCAGACTTCATAGAAGTTTTCATCAGGTAAGCAACAAATGCTGGGGTTGTTAATGAAAAAATAATGTAAATGGAAACAAGGTTTTTGGAAGCATAACTAGTCAAATTTTAAAAATGCACAACAAAACATTTTGTTAGAAATGTATGGGGGAGTAAATGGTTCTAACTAAGGAAATAACAGAATCTTAACTACCTAGACATATTAACGCCTTAAGTTTGATGCTATTGGCTGCCAAGAAAACAATTACTAGAAAATGAAAATATAAACGAACTGTAAATGAAGTGCCAAATATAGTAAAGGAGATGAAAAAACTGCAGGTACAATCTTTAGAAAGGGAGGGAATAAATTACATAGAAATGGAATCTTTGAGAATAACACATGCAGAGTAATGTTCAGAAGTAGGAGTGATGTTTGAAGGAAGGCAGGAATTAAGTGATCTATATAATGATGGAGAGAATCAATTGTGACAAATGTATACCGAATGAAAACAATGAGA
>NC_056743.1:483507006-483572006 GCF_019279795.1 Protopterus annectens | reverse complement strand
AGGTAGCCCCTTTGTGGAGTGGGACCACTGTTGCTGTACGCCAGTGTTCAGGTACATATTCTGTAGTAAGGCTAAGGTTAAATAGCATTTTTATGTGCGGGTTTAGTTCCTCTTGGAGTTCACGAAGCACGCAACCCGGGATACCGTCTGGTCCCATTGATGCTGTGTTTTTAGCTTTGCTGAGGGCGGTTCTCACTTGGACATCTGAGATGACAGGGAGATTACATTCAGCTGGGATAAGTATTTCTTCTTTTGGGGGTGAGGGAGGGGAGAAATTTGCACTGAACCTGTCAGCCAGAATGTTGGCAATATCTGTGGGTTCAGTGGATTTTTTGTTGTTGTGAACTAACTCTGAGCATATCTGAGGGTTTCCACCCAGGTTTCTAACATAGCTGAAGAACTCTTTGTGGTTATCTTTAGTGTCCTTAGCGATTTTTCTCTCAAAGTTGGCCTTGGATGTTTTTATGAGAAAACATAGTTTTCTGCTAGTGTTGATCAGAGATGTCTTCCCTTTATGGGATTTTGCTCGGTCATGCAGTAGCTTCCTTCTTTTGTTATACAATTTGTTAATGGCTGAGGTCCACCAGACAGGATGCTTGCCTTTGGTGGAGAGGGACTTGGATTTATTTGGGATTGCATGATCCATGCATTCTTGGAGATGTCCATAGAAAGCATTTGTGAAGGATTCGGCATTGTGGGATGTGGTATCCACTGGCCCAGTGGGCTTAAAGGATACCATCTCAGTCTTAAGAAGAGTGAAGTCTGCTTTTGAGAAGTTTTTCACTGTGGTCTTTTGTGCTGGGGGTGGAGGTGGGATATGTATATCCAGGGTGATTAGTTTGTGGTCAGATCTCACTAGTGAGGGGTATACCTCCGGTGTGAAGCATTTTGTCCCCATGTTTGTGATGATCAGGTCTAGTATATTATCTCCCCTAGTGGGAGAGGTGACTAGTTGTTCCAGTGTATTTGAATTTATGAATTCCAGGAACCTTTGGGCTAGGGTGTTAGGGCTAGAATAATGTGCCTAATCTATGTTTGGGTAGTTGAAGTCTCCCAGTATGATGGTATTTTGTGATGCGTTCATATCCTTCAACATTTTCAGGAAGGCTGAGTGGGGTTCCTGAGATTGGGAGGGTGGTCTGTAACATGCTACCAGTTGTATAGCAGTTTTGCCTATGGTTAGTTGCACCTGTATGGTCTCTAATGCTTCATGTGTTGCTACTAACCTGGAGATGTGGGTGTCCTTGATGAATATGGACACTCCCCCTCCCTTTGTGGTTTGGCCCGGGTTTTGGGGCTGAAAAGCATGATACGAGGTATAGCCTGGTAGCGCTGGGGTGCTCTCAGGAGCCTTGAACCAGGTTTCAGTTACTGCACAGACGTCTATGTTCTCCATACTGAGGAATGCATCAAGTGCCTGCATCTTGAGATTTAGACTTCTGGCATTGAGCAGCATTACCCTTAGTTTTTTTCCATTTTTGTTTTCTAAGGAGGTGGGTTTGTCTTTTGAGCCTTGCCTAAAAAAGGCACTATGGGGGTGGCAAGAGCCTTAGCCAATATCCGGAAGCCCAGTGGTGACAGGTGTAAGCCGTCCCTTGCGAAGCAGCGTGGCTTGTCCAACATGTCATCCCAGGCAGACAGACATTGGATCCCCTTAGAAGGACACCAGTACTTGAGCCAATTATTAAAGCTGATCATCTTGTCTTTGTATTGTGGCTTCATTCTTGGTGAGGGCAAGATGCTGCTCAGGGTCAGGGTCATACCAGCCTGGGCTACATAATCAGAGAGCTCCTCTAGGTCTCTTTTCATGGAGTCCAGGGAGGTACATCTCAGGTCATTCACGCCAGCATGGACAATGACAGAGTCATATTTGTACTTGCTTTGGAGTGACCTGAGTGCATGTGTTATGTGGCGGATCCTAGCTCCCGATAGGCAGCTCACAGTCACCCTCTCCTTGTTCAGCCTGGTAAGCAGGACATCAGTGTGTCTGACTATAGAGTCACCTATTACTAGTGTATCAGGCATGGTGTTTGGCCTTAAGGGCTGTGATTGATCGACACACTGATTTATTGAAGTATGTGCTGCATGTGTTTTGTTTTGAGGTGGTGGATTTTTGGATGTCTGCTTTGGGAGCCTCTGTTGTTTTGGTAAGTTTTTTAGTAGAGCCTCCGAGTATGTCTTTGTGTTTTTATGTGTTTGGTTTGCAGTTGTGGTAGGTCTATGTGGGACTGGGTTTGTTGTGTGTGTTGTTACCATCTCCTCCTGTCTGGTCATGCCAGCCCTGAGTTGAGAGAGGTCAGCCTCCAGTTTGGCTATATAGTTGCATCTCTCACATGTATTTGTGTTTTTTGGGAGGAGGAGAGGGTTGTCTGTGTACATGAGACAATTGTAGCATTGTCTCAAGATACCCAGATTAACCAGCTGAACTGGAGAGAACGTCAGTAATCTACCACTCGACATGCTAGAATAGTATAAGGGAGTGCTGTGCCTTTAAGGGAAGTGGATATTCACAGAAGTGGTAAGTGGATGTAGTGCTTACTTAGTAGAGAAGTTTTGAGAACAAGTGCTAGGCTTATAATATAGCGAGTAGTTTGATTATACTAAGAGTAGAGCTTCCTTAAGGGAAAATTTGAAGAGCAGACTTGGAAGAGCCAGAAGTTGTTTAACTGGCGCTGTGCTATGTGCACAACTGCGCAACGCCGTACAAACGTGGATTTTAAACAGGGTATTTCAAAAGAGCTAGAAATGGTCCAAAACAACCAATTACTACAGCTCTTGTGTTGATGTCACTTCCTACAGGGACAGGTAGGCTGCTCAAGGCTCCCCACTCCCAGTGATAAGCAAAGAAACTTCCTTCTATCCAAGTAAGTTAATGGACAACACAGGAACTACACCACAGCCCAGAATACAGCAATGCCTGGAAACTGGTCTAAACTAGTCGAGGAGAGGCGGGAAAACAAGGATTATTTATTTATTTATTTGTTTATTTTTTTTAAGATAGAAACACACAGAAAATTCAGAAACAGTAATAAATCAGTTACACAGGCTAGCACACTTTAGTGGGCAGCCTCAACAGTTAAATTAAACAAACAAACTTTTGATCAAATTCGACTAAAAAGTAACTAAGTGCAGATTTTAAAATAATGCAGCAAACAGCTAAAAAAACAGTTTAAGCTTGTTTAGGGTAAGCTAGAGAAGCTATTTCAAGTAAAAAAGCAGCAAAGATACTTAAATCCAGAAAGAAGTCGCTTTTCTGAGTTCTCTGTAGCTAGGACCACTCTGCACACACATATATATACATATATATATATATATATATATATATATATATATACATACATATATATATATATATATATATATATATATACACACACACACATATTTATATATATATATATATATATATATATATATATACATATATATACATATATATATATATATATATATATACACATATATATATATACACACACACAAACATATACACACACATATATATATATATATATATATATATATATATATATATATATACACACACACATATATATACACATACACACACACACACACATATATATATATATATATATATATATATATATATACACACACACACATATATATATATATATATATATATATATATATACACACACACATTATATATATATATATATATATATATATATACACACACACATTATATATATATATATTATATATATATATATACACACACAGATATATACACACACAGATATATATATATATATATATATATATATATATATATATATATACACACACACATACACATTAAACTTTGTCAGCCAGAGTCCTTTGGTATTGGCTTTTACTTATGAAAAATTGGCAGAGATTCTTGTGCTATTGTAAGGGGATTCAATATTTGTCAGCATGGGAAGACATACTAACAGATCATGAAGCTTTGCAATCAATGATCTACTCCTGTCCACTCTAGGCTTCTGAATACTGGCTAAAACGGTTTTCACCCATAGAGCCTTTTTTAGGCAATGCCCAACTGACAAACCTACTGACTTATCAAAATCAACTCAACTGAGCCTGAGGAAGATGTCTGATTCTAGGAGCCTAAAAAACTACACTTCCTCCAAACCCGTCTCACCCTGCACAGTAGACATCTGTGAAGTAGCCAATACATGGTTTAAAGACAGAGTACCACAGTAGTGCAAGGTTTCTGTGGCTTCAACACTTTTAGACGTGTAGATGCATATGCTGGAACAAAAGATGGAGATTTGTTGATTTACATCAATAACAAGCATACGTTTAGGTTGGTTAAACCGTGCGGGTCACTACAGATAAAATCACATAATCTAGCAAGCTATAGGTCACCCTCTGTGACCCACAAAACATTCAACCCAACACCTTACTCATGGGAGACTTTAATTACCCCTCTATAGCCTGGCAATCCTACATGGCCTCAAATCTGCAGGCATAGAGATTCCTAGACTTGATAAATTTATTTATTTGCAGTTGTTTAACCAGAATAGTCCATTGGGCCAAAACAACCAGTTTTCAATTGAGTCCTGGGGAGAAAAGCCCCAAACACAGATTACACAAAGATTACAGTGATTTACATTTTAACATTTTCTGGTTATAAGACAGAACAAAAAATACTGAGGTTACAATCAAAAAATAAAAAAGGAGAACATTGTTCTTGTAGGATTAAAAATAGTAGTTAGATGCAGTAGGCTTAGAAATTGCTTGATGTAAATAAGAAGTTGTTTACTAGATGCAAATATGAATTTGCTATTTGGAATTTAAGAGATGGAAGACTGTAGGAAGTGGAGAATAGGTTATGGGGGGGGAGCAGGACCATTCCCATATGGATGTTAGATGTGAGTGGAGCGATTTTTTTAAAGGATGGGAGGCTAGTGATGGCACGAATGGAGGGTGGGAGTGATTTCCATAGGCATGCTAGGGAAAAGGACAGGAGGTTTTGTCTTTGGGGGGAAGGGGTCTGTAAATTTCTATTAGGTTTTGATTGGTAGATCCGAGTAGTCTTTGTGTGTGGTGCATTTTAAAGGTAGTAGAGAGGGAGGGACAGAGGGATGGCCGGAAAATGAGTTTGTGTGCATAGGTGAGGTGAGTATAGGAGAGGTAGCTGGGAAGCTTTAGCCAGTTTAGTTCGTGGAGAGATTGACAGTGATGGGCTGATGATTTGTTGCTAGTGGCGAATCTGGCTATTTTATAACAAGAGGACAGTTTTGTTTTGAGGGATGATTGTAGGTTTGTTAAAAGAGGGGCACCATAAAGAAGGGATGGTAAGAGAAATGTAGTAGAGAGAGTGAGCTTAGTAGTGAAGTATCGATTGTGTCTGTACAGCATGCCAAGTTTTTGGTGTTTTTTTTATGTTTAGTAGTAGATGGGAATTGAATTTAAGCTTGTCATCGATTTGGACTCCTAGTAGTTTGGTTTCAGATTCCATTTCAAAAGGTGTATTATTTTGGCTGCTGATGAATAGTTTTCTATCAAAGGAATTGGTTTTAGTGGGGGTAAATATAATACGTTTTGTTTTAGCTGCACTGAGTGCTAGATGGTCGTCTTTCATCCACTTTTCTGTGGAAGAGAAGGCATCTCGAGTCAGCTTTAAGAGTCTTGGGATGGATGAGGCAGCTCAGATAATTGTAGAATCATCTGCATATTGAATAATGTTAGCATAAGGAATTGAGCGGAAAAAAAAATCATTGATGAATATATTGTAGCGAAGGGGGCCCAAGGAAAGAAGGCAGCAGGGCAGTGAAAAAAACAATCAGTATAGTGAAGGTAAGTGTGGAGGAAGGTAAGCAGGGTGGTTAGAGGGATTGCTTAGGGGGCTGTTATTAGGGAAAGGATTTGAGTGATAATCAGAGGTAGGTAGAATTGTTAACAAGCAGTTAAGGAATAACAGTAGGAAAATATTTAAAAGTGAGTGAGGAGATAGGGAAAGGAGATTAATGGTGGTTGAAGACTGCCATCTAGTGGTCAAATCCTGTAACAGTAGGAAGTGGAGCCATTAAGGGAGGTAGAAGGGTGTAGGGCAGGAAAAAAAAAGGCTCAAAAATAGGCAGCAGTGATAAGGCAGGTATGGAGGGGGCTTTCAGTAAGAAGGGTATGGCTGCTGGCTATTCTGGTCAGGATCCTGCACTAGCTCCTAATAAAGTACAGCAGTATCACTTATAAAATTAAAGGTGTATCTTCATATAACGTACTTTCTTTAATTCCTTTGAGGTCTCTTCTGAGAGAAGTTGTGACCTTTTTCTTTAAGGAAATGTGGCAAAAACAAGGTGAGATCGGTGTCGTTTGACAGGTCTTGGATTGTCCAGGAAGGCATGGCCGGTGAGCAAAACAGAAATAGGTAGAGGAGGCTTTTGAGTCATGGAGAAAATACAAGGAGAGAAAGTTTTGTGATTATAAGAAGGAACAAAAAATAAGAGGTGTGATGGTTAAGCAGCAAGTGTGAGTAACATACAATTAAGAGGTTAAGCAGCAGAACAACATTACACAAGTTAGCTCAAAATGCTTCAAATACAGGACCCTTCAGAAATTAGGCACAACAAGCAATGTATCAGTGTCAGTTTCCAATTACTCTATCCTGCTGTGAGGAGGCTGGCGTCAGGGAAATACCTATGCAGGACTGAATGTTATAAAGCACAGTACCTGATAAAGCATACAGAGCCGCTTTATCTCCCTGTAGAAGCAGAGCCGCGTTACTGGTGCTTAATAAGCCCGGTTGGGAGTATGAGTAAAGTATACAGTAATGGTTAATGCAGAAGCCAAATTTAGGGTATATAAAACCTAAAATAGCATGGGAGCCATAATCTACCCAATAAGCCACAGTGTTACACTACCGACAAATATCCAGGACAGTAAAGTGTTGCAGGATAGCAATTCACCAATTTCTAAGGAAACATACAAATTGAGCACGTTCTGAAACAGCAGTACTAAGCAAAAATCTGGAGACTGATTCGGAAAAGTTAATTGGCAAGAACACATTCTATAGGATTAATTCTTAAGCTACGCTACAAATATTTTAAGTTTAAAATCAATTACAATAAATACATATTAAATGACAAAAAAAATCTATACGCTATGATACAAAGAAGCAGTAGATGAATAGATATACAATTTCTAAGGTACAGACAGTAGTACTACAGTTTCTTGATTAACAAAACCAGAAACGCACTTACAGGAGTGTAGGATAGCAAGCCAGTGATACACAGCAGCCACGAGGAAATCTTGGAGTTTAAAGATGGCGCCCAGGGAGAGTTGGCCCTTAAGATAGGTTGAGAGCGCTTGCAGAGGTAAAGGGGGAGGAGTTGGATGGGCGTGTGCAAATGCAGCTGGAAGCCTGAGCAAAGTAGAGGTTAGAAGAGATCGAAATGTAAGGTAAGCTGGGCAGGTTTGTAAGGTTAGGTAAGAGGAGAGAGGGGAATTCACAGATATGTTACAGAGGGAGAGAAGCCAAAGAGATGCTAAGGGTTAGGAGAGGAGGATATCAGATAAGAGAGTAGTAGAGGCAAGGTAGACCTGTCTGAAGATAGGTACGGTAGCACAGTGGAGACCCAAGGAAAGAAGGAAGCAGGGCAGTGAAAAAAACAATCAGTATAGTGAAGGTAAATATGGAGGAAGGTAAGCAGGGTGGTTAGAGGGATGCTTAGGGGGGGTGTTATTAGTACAACTATCCTTGACCAGTTAGTGCATCCTTCCACTACAGGTTCCAAATTACTGGACCTCCTACTTTCAAATATGGAAGAATATGGAAGAACGCTACACCCCCCCACCACCTGTCTCCTTCAAAATCATCTCAATAACCCCAGTAAATTGAGTAACAGAACTGTTCCAAGGAAAATTACCTTTTAAGTGATGGATTGTCAAAATTCAATGTCCCTCCAAACCCAGAGAACATAGCAGACTATGGAGAATGGTTCCTAGAAACTCTGTACAACTAAGTCAATGGCTGCATAAAAGTTGCTGTACCTACCAGAAGTAAGACCAAAAACTAACTCTGAAAACAACGGTGGCATCCCAAATTAAACAGGTTATATGACAAATGGAAAAAATCATGGCTAAAATCAGTACATTTAACTTGAATAAAGATAAGAACTCTCTCATCAAATTAAACAGGCAAGTAAGAGGGCTAATTAAGTCTAGTAACTCCAATTTTGAGGTCAAGATAGATACCCAGGCAAAGACAACCAAAAGGCCTTTTTCAGCTAGGTCACTAACCTCAATGCCAGCACACATCAGTGACATGAATCTGTGGTTAATGTTGCCACATTCATTGAGCCTGGCAATATAACAAATCTGATGGCTGACTAGTTCAGTTCCACCTTTAATCCCCATTCCCCTCCAGTGCCCCTCCCAAGAAATACCTTCATACCTAACCCATCTGACTATAAATACAGAATGTTTGTTGTACCTTGAAGTCCTTTGGCAGCTTGGAGAGATTATTCTAAGTTATTGGTGTCTTTTCTTTTTCCCTCACTGAAGCACATCTGTTAACTTAACTGATGGATCTACAACATGAGCATTACCATACCACTGCTGCTATGGTTCATACTGCTCCAAAGAGTTCTGATGGCTTTGATAGGCTACAAAAGTTTCTAGTGGTTGGTATAAATTGTGATTTGTTTTGATGATTCCATTGGGACTTAAACAGTTGACGTTAGTAATGCAGAAATAAATGAATTACATAATATTGTTAGAACTCTACAAATAACTGAACATTATAAAGAAGCTGCAGTGACAAAAGTTGTTTTAAAACATGAATATATGGCAAAGGCCAGTAAAAAAATTACACAATTCACCAACTTGCACTTTAACAAGAACGTCTCAAGTCTCTAGCGTTTGGGCAAGAAATGCCTTCTAGAAGTACTCCTAGAAGGCATTTCTTGTCAAAGCGCTAGAGACTTGAGACGTTCTTGTTAATTAAGTGCAAGTTGGTGAATTTTATATTTTTTTACTGGCCTTTTTGTTATTCATACTTTGAAATTTTCTTGTTGTACTTAAGTTTTAATACATATTTTGAACTGGGTATCGGGATTTTAGTGTTTGTGTGTGTAGTGGTGTTTTTTGTGCATTTGTGTGTTTGGTGCGACCTTGGAGTTAGAAAATATAAGTTGGGGTGTGTGGGGGTGCAGGGGGGCTTGCCCGCCTGCTTATAGGTAGGGTAGGGTGCGTTTGTGTGTTATGTTGTGTTCGTGTGTGTTATGTTTTAGTGTAGTTAGGTAGGTGCATGTGTGCGCATTTATGAGCTGGTTTGTGTGTGCATGGTCACGATTGTGCTATTCGCGGTTTTGGATTTTCGGGTATGTGGGTTTTTCACTATTCAGTCTCGAAATACTGAAATTCAACATTTCAGTATTTTGAGATTGTGTAGTGAATATGTCTATGTGTATGTATATATATATATATATATATATATATATATATATATATATATATATATATGTATATGCATATGGATTCACTTCAGAATCCAGACTTTCCAAAACATCGATTTTCATATGATCGAGACCATATGATCGATGTTTTGGAACATCAAGATTCTAAAATAAATTTGAAAATAAAAACAAACAAAAAAAAAGGTTTTTAAATGTTTCAAGGGGGGCCCCCTGCACCCCCACTACTTAAATATAGCAACTCCGAGATCTCACTCCAGTGAAAAGGGAAATCTCCCATTCCATGCTGTATGCAGATCTCTATTTAGAATTTTGAAGTTCTAAAACTTCGATCATATGGTCTCAACCATATGAATTTTGAGGTTTTAGGATTTCAAGATTCTGAAGGGAACCCATTTATATATACACATATATATATATATATATATATATATATATCCACATACACACAAACTTTTATTTGCATTGTGGAGCTTTTCTCCTCGGGCCTCCACTGGCCCAGTGGACTTCCCCAGTCATCAAACTGGAAATAAATCAATATATATTTGTGTGTGTATACATACACACATATATATATATATATATATATATGCATATGTATATATATATGCATATGTATGTATATATATATATATATGTATATATATATATATATATATATATATATATATATATATATATATATATATATACACACACACACACACACATATATATATATGTATATATATATATATATATATATATATATATATATATATACACACACACACACACATATCACACATATATATGTATATATATATATATATATATATATATATATATATATATATATATATATATGTATAAACATTTTAGTGTTTAGGGTTTTCTGCAGGTGCAAATGGTACTGCACTTTCCAGTCTGTGTAAATCATTCATAAATTCACATATTTGAACTTCCTTAGCATGAAATAGTATAACACAGGTAAAGGTAACTTCAGAGCCTGCTTTCTAAACATATCAAACACTAATGCAATGTTAGGGTCATGCCTCTGTGGACAGCAATTTTGTACTACTTCAGCTATGTATACCTAATTATTGGACAGTCGGTGTGCTTAATGCTTACTCTCCATCAAATTATCATCAGATGTACCGTTTCACTATCACACACACACCTGCTCCAACTGCAAACAAATGCTGTGCTTAAATTATGGAAATGCATTGAAAAATTATAACCATTTTCAACTCGCAAAGCAGAAGAGTCATTTAAACAATGCTATGCTTCTTAGTTATGTACAATTACGGACTATCCTTGAAAAGTACCGTTTGGCAAAGACTATGCTAATATCCCATTCTTATTCTAACTGCATGCGTGTTTCTGCATATTAACTGACTGTGGTGACCCTTGTGCAGCGTTAGCCCTCTGAATGTGTCTGTACTACTACATCCATCAGAAGACTGCAGATGAGTGGTAGCTATACCAGACAATGCTTTAAACATTAACAAGCATCTACACAGTCAGAAAATCCTGCTTTTCTAGAGTGGCAGGTAAGGAAAAGTAATAACTTACCAACACACACACACACACACACACACACACACACACACACACACACACACACACACATACAACTTCAGTACCCCACATTCATATTTGAAAGTAATTCATGTTATGGGAGAGCAAGATTAATGTCTCATTTACTTATATGTGAATTTGGAGAGTACCATATGTTTTAACAGAAATTATGTGCAGCTAAGAAATGCATTAAAGTGCATGATGTACAATAATAAAATACCAACAGCCTTAGAAGTATTTATCTTTTTAATGTTTGCTATCACTTCTGCTGTTACAGTAAAGTGAACTATCAAGCAATCTACATGTTCAATTCACAGTGCAAAAAGTATGGTCATACTTTTTATTTTAATTTACATTTACCAGGAACGTCGGACAGGACAACATGTCCTTTTTCAGTGGAGGCCCAGGGAGAAAAGCTCCTTATTTACCAAGAACCGCAAGAAGATACATATACAACGTACAGATACAAATATTGATTACATCTCAGATACAAGTACAAAATGAAAATACGTGTTATACATTTCACTGATACAATCATATAGTCTAGATAGGATACAAAGAATAGCAGTACTGTGATTATAGGTAGAAAACAAACCAGTATACATATGATTAGTAAGGGTATACTGTTCAAATACAAAAATAACAGGCTGTGTTCCTTTAGCTGCCTTGATTAGATCTGTAGTAGAAGAGTAATTCAGTATTTTCCTGTTGTACATCATATAGCATCACTGCTTGCAAAGTGATTATTTCAACCAAGAATCTTAGGGATGTTAAATTATACATGCAGCAAATTTAATGCTTAGTATATGTTTGCAGTGTTTGAATTACTACATTGAACATTATACAAGAACCCTCCCCTACTGGTAGCCAAGTGCATACTGCAAAGAAAAATTATTTTGTGTTGCTATAACATACTGTTCTAATTAATGCGTGTGCCTGACTACAGTAGCATACAATTCCCTGCAGGTTGCATATACGGTATAGTATAGAGTAGCAACGTCACATATTACTGTAACATTCTCAGACATCAAAATCAATGGTCTACCTTTGCTCAAAAATTTAATCAAAGGATCCCTACTGTCGTGACTCTAACAAGGTAAGAAATATTCAGCTGCAGGGGTTAAAACCCCACCTTCATGATTTAAACAAGGCTTTCTCATCCACTCTGCACCTGCTACGTAGGATTCTCTGCACCACACACACAACCAGATTCTCTGGAATCCTCCAAAATAGCATCACCTTATGTAATGGACAAAGTAAACAGTTTTTGTTCTGGTCAGTGAACCAGAATAACTCATGCCTCCTACTTTCATTTGTCTGGAATCTTTGTTGCTATGCAAGTAGCTACCTTTCCCCTGGTCACTGATATGACAGGAAGCAACAGTATTTTGACGTCTGCAAAGGATCTTAAACTGTTTATAGAAAAATTAGTAAAGTCTATCTGAAAGGGGTAGAACCATCCATAATCCACAGTTTAAGGGATGGCTTTGACACCTGTACCTTTTTCACTTTTCAAGTTTACTGCAAGGTCACTGAACCTCAACAAACAGGGATTCCCTCTAGTAACATTCACTGAAGTGCATTTCCAAACTCCAGCACTCTTGGAGTGTTGCCCATCTCAAAGGTAGGCTACTATCCCTATTATAATGTCATTATTTTATTAATCTTCCTAACCTAATCATGTGGTAATGGATTGTCTAGTACATCTCTTTGTATTACAGAATGATTGCCATTTAAGATTTTATGCGTTGGACTTTCCTGAATGTAATTGCTGTTGCTTTTTTCTTGTACATTATACATTTGGTGCACTTTACTACTGTTCTGTAATTCGTTTCAAGGCTTTGCAGCCAATGCACTGTTTTGTACTTCTCCTAGTTCCTGGACCACATCTGAAAACAATATCACAGTTAATGAAATTAGAATAAAGTGCCATCTTAATAAGCAATATGACTAACAGTTGATTTAACAGTCATATTTATCAATTAAAATTTGCAAGATAGGAATAAAGGACACTTTCAAAGTATGTAGTGTCTCCCTTTTCTCCATGTACTATTTTTTTTTTGCAGCATATGAGTGATCAGAAGTATACCCATGTGCTTTAATTATAGGTTGATGTCTTAGCTAAAGAATGCATTAACTGTTGCGGAGAAATTCACAAAAGCAGATTCAGCAGGTTTTAGCCACTGACATAACTGTAGCCAGACAGGAACCTAAATGTGGGAGAGGAGTATGTTACTTTGTTGCATTACACCATTTTATTATACCTTTTAAACAGTTATTTTATTATACATCTTAACACTAGAGCAGAGTGTTTTACAATGCCAAAGGCCATAGATAATATACTTCAGTTTTCTGCATAGATACACCTTCATCTAATGCATTTTGGACTCTCTTAAAGAAGCCATTCTAGGTATAATAGACATGATATATCTTCTACAAAACACAACTGGTTAAGTTCGGGATTGCAGGTCCACAATTACACATTCCATCTCGCTGCATGCGATATTGGTGGATGTGAAAGATCTATAGCTGCTAAGGTCCATGGTGGGACTACCATTGTAGAGGATCACTACTATCGCTGCTTTCCAGTTTATGCAATACAACCAGTGGAGATGCTGTGGCCGAGTAGTTTAAGGAGGAAGTCCAACAGGGGGATGTTTTTGCTAAAAGTAACAGCCTGGTATGCTGTCTGGACACAGAGCTGTCACTTTTAGGTCCTGGACAGCATATACCTGTTCAGAAACGATTGCAGGGTAGAAGGGTTATAAGGACTAATACCTTGTATTGGGAAATTAGGAGATCATGGGGCTGCTGAAGCTGAATTTATCTGCAAGTCTTTTAGTTAAATCCTTAAGACATGTGATGCCACAAGCTCTGTGCAATGTCAGGTATTAGTTCTGAGGTACATTATGCAATTAAATACCCTACAGTTATACTTCTCTGACATGGCATTTTTTAGTATTTAATTTACTTTATACGATTTGATCTTATTCCTCACTTCTTTATCAACCTTTCTGAGTTTAAATTTAATATGCTGATACTTTATTCTTGTCTTTAGGACTATTACCTTTCTTCATTTGTTTTAAAGGTGGCCTATGGTTGAGTTCCACCAGACAGATTTGTTTCTATACCTGGATTTATTTGGGACAAGTGGGGTCATAAACCTTTTTGCAAGCAATGATATGGGAGTATAAGCATTGGATATATATGCTAGTATTTGCTATAGGCTCATTTATGAACTGGGGACTGTTGAACCTTATTAAGTCATCAGAAAGTACAAAGAATTTTGTTTTAGAGAAGTAAGAGACACATTTGGGTTATACAGAGACCCGAACTAGGACCATATTGTGAATATTTCAGTGATTTGACCAGTGATGGTTTGACAGTGGGCTGAGGCGTCATGCTGGTGAGGACAAGCTTGAGAATGCTAGCGCCTCTAATGGGAGAGGAGTACTAATGATTAAGGCACTATTGCTTCTTATAAAAAAAGTAACAGTGTCTGTACTTGTCTGACGAGTTTCAGCTCTGCCAATTAGTCGAGGTCTAGTTAAAGTCTTCTATAGTGATGACATTTGAGTCATTTGAGAGGAAGTCTAGTTTAAGACATGCTTTATGATTTGTGGGAGTCAAAAATGAAGTTATATAATTGGCTGGGAATGTGACAGGAGGTTATTTCACAGATATTGCGATGTCGAGGAGTTCAGTGACATTGCCCTGCTCAATTAGTGTAGAGGTAATGGCATTTTAGATAAAGGTAGACATCACCACCAGCATTACTTATATCTACCACCTGCTGCCCAGAACAAGTGATAGGTAGTAACATTTGATAATGAAGGAGTTCTGGCACTGCACCACAAACAGGTTTCACTAAAAAAACAAATATTCACATTTTCTAGAGACAAGAACGCCTCAAGCAATGCACAGTGCTGAATGGGTATTTGTCAGCTAAATATTTAGATTAAATAGGTTGATGACATGAGTAGGCAGACACTGCTTATGAAAAAGGCTTGGGGAGGATGTGCATCAAAGAAAAATGGCATTGCGCAAAGTTAGAGAATATGCAAAAGTACAGGAGCAAACTGCAGAGCAACCCTTGCAGATCAGAAGGGACAGTCTAAATATCAATCCAGGCTGACACCCACTGGACCCCTTCAGGATCTCACCACTAAGGCAGTTACTAAACTTAATCCTTTGCTTATATAGTGAGCCATGTACATACAGTTGTGTCTAAGTTTAGGAATCCTGAGCACTTTCAAGGCAATTTAGTCTCAACAATATACTTAGAGTATACCCACCCTCATTTCCTATCCCCCACCCATCACTGAAGACTAGGCCAGTCAAACCAGAGGCCAATTTGGGGGTACCCATCTCAACATACAGGTTCCAGCTGAGGAATTATATGTAATCTATTGTTTGGACTGCAGAGGCAGTCTGATCCAGAGTTGGCTGAAGTACTGCATAATTACTCCACCCACCCAATCCATTTTATTTAACATTTTGTGAAGATTTGGGTCACTTATTCTAGTATTGGTGGAATTATCTGATGTGCAAAGACAAGTGCTAGGATGACTGGGCCATTAATAGGGCAGAAGATATTCACTACAGGTGAAGTGCACGAAGAGCTATGATTGAGGGACACATTTAGAATATTAGGTCCGCTTTTAGGTTTGGTGATCATTTGTCCCAGACAGTTACTAAAATGCAACATGCAGTTGGATAAATTACTAAACCACACCAGTTAGATCCACAAATGGGGTAGGGTTAGTGCGAATGTAGCAAGCAATTTGCTACACTAATAGCTTTACCATGTCACATATGGAGTGCTAAAGCACTTCATTTAAAACCATTAAATCAATACCATCATTAATGAATGCCAGTAATGTACTGAAGACCAGACTCAACATTTGGCACACAGGGCAGCTGCCCATTCACCCCACCCTAACTATACTTCTCTTGAGGGGTAAAAGACTGGACGCAGCCACCACAATGTGATAAAACCAAAATTTAATATCAAACTAAAACAGAATAAGCACTTTCACATGCTACACAGGCATGCTTCTTCAGATTTCAAAAACTCATTATACCAACCACATTTAAATACTAACCATTTAGCCATATAATTACTTAATTGATTGCTTAATTAATTAATTAAACAAAATAATGTTCTTAAAGCAACTAATCCTAGCTTAAAATCGAGTGAAAATATATATGTAAAGGAAAACATATATCACATATATATATTGTAAATACAAATGATTATACAAAATGTATACAAAGATATATAGAGCCAAATAGAATATATAAATAAAATGTATAAAATAACCTCAACAATCTAAACCATAATATTTGTAGACTAATACATATAGAACTTCACTAGAAATGTTCAACAGCAGCACTTGAGATAAAGAAATAAAGCTCTAGCTTTATTAAAAGTATATACGCGTATAATGAGATATATATATATATATATATATTAAAGGTACTAATACTGTTCGATATACTTGTATAAATGTATATAGGCATATATAAAAATGTATATATTCTCTCTATCCAACACTATCCACGAAAAAATATAAATAAATAAATAGGTAAGACATGTTGGCAGAGCATTCATTGTGACACCCTACATTATAACATACACACTATAATGTCACTGAGAAGAAATGTATAATAAAACTAATTCGTATCCAAAAAGTCTACTAACAGAATAAAAGATAATATTCCACCTGAATATTCCTAGATCAAAGCCTAAAAATGTTTGTGTAGGCTTTTAATATATCCAACCCTTGTAATTCATTCTTTCTTATATCATTCATAAATTCTACCTAATAAAGTAGGATACCGATAATAATATATATAACATGAGCAAGCATAGAAATATATATATATATATATATATATATATGTGTGCGTCCACATATATATATATATATATATATATATATATACACACCAGATCTAAGGTGTATATATCTAGATGCGTGCCTCAAGAATTGGTTTGATGCTAATGTACTGATTGAGCCCTGGTTCTACATGTGCTCTCATCCTGAAGATCCGTTCAAGCTTAATAGACTCCAAATGGTTCAGGTGACTAACCCCTGTTTATTATGCAGTACCATCTGTAGCACTCTGAACCTAAAAGTATGGCCAGCATGTGAACTAACATGCCTGGCTAAAGCATTTTGAGAATTCATCTTCCTTATATCATTTACATGATTATATATTCAATCCTTTAACCTTCGCGTTGTCATGTCCACATAGAACCCTGTACATTTCATACATGTAGCTAGATAAATTAGGTTCGTACTATTACAGGTGGCATAAAACTTGGGATTAAATTCAAATGTCATGGTAGGGTGAACAAAACATTGTTCAACTGCTATATATCTACACATATTGTATCTCGTGCAACAGTAAGTACCCATTTTTCTTATATTAAATCCATTAGCTCTATCTACCATATGTTCTTTACATAGTAGCCTTTTTAAATTCTTACTGTTTCTTCTGTTCCGTATTTAATGGTAACTCTAGATGTAAGGAATCTATTCACAGTCATCCCGAAAGACTACGGCATAGAAGCAGTTAGAAGGATGCTGCTAATAACGGAAGGGGTAACTAATGAACAGGAGATACTGATATGTACACTATTGGACACTATCCTTAACAATAATGTGTTTATGTACTGTGATAAATTTTATGCACAAAGGTGGGGGGTAGCAATGGGTACCCCCTGTGCAAATTCTTACGTGAATTTGGTAGTACATTTTTGAGAGAGGAAATTTTTGTTCAATAGTGCATATTACCAACAGGTGTTACTATATAAAAGATTTGTAGATGACATACTGCTGTTTTGGAAAGGAAGTATGGTAGATCTTCTAGCATTTATTAACTTTTTAGAGTCTACCACTGACTTTTTGAGATTTACCTCAGAAGTCTCAGCTAATGAAGCATGTTTTTTGGATGTTAAAATAACCAGGATGATGGATGGTAGCATTTCTACCACCTTATATACAAAACCTTGCTGGAAGAATAAACTTTTATGTTATAGTAGCATGCATCCAAGACATGTTTTTCCCAATGTAATAAAAGGGCAGTTTGTAAGGATACACAGACTATGTAAAGGGAGTTCTGATCTAGAAAGACAGCTTGATTTACACACTCTGTTTTTAGACAGAGGATATAATGATTCTATGATCAACAAAGTTCGATATCCCACAATAGACAATATAAATGAGAACACTAAGGTTACCATGAATCATGTAAATACTGGACCTAGAGGGAGATATGACACCATAACTCCGTTCGTTACAAGATATACTAATGACAACAAGAAAATAGTGGATATAATAAGTAAGCATTGGAGTGTACTCACTTTGGATGCAAAAATGCTGAGTATAGTGGGGCATAAACCTAGATTTAATTATAGAAACAGTAAGAATTTAAAAAGGCTACTATGTAAAGAACATATGGTAGATAGAGCTAATGGATTTAATATAAGAAAAATGGGTACTTACTGTTGCACGAGATGCAATATGTGTAGATATATAGCAGTTGAACAATGTTTTGTTCACCCTACCATGACATTTGAATTTAATCCCAAGTTTTATGCCACCTGTAATAGTACGAACCTAATTTATCTAGCTACATGTACGAAATGTACAGGGTTCTATGTGGACATGACAACGCGAAGGTTAAAGGATTGAATATATAATCATGTATATGATATAAGGAAGATGAATTCTCAAAATGCTTTAGCCAGGCATGTTAGTTCACATGCTGGCCATACTTTTAGGTTCAGAGTGCTACAGATGGTACTGCATAATAAATGGAGGGGTAGTAACCTGAACCATTTGGAGTCTATTGAGCTTGAATGGATCTTCAGGATGAGAGCACATGTAGAACCAGGGCTCAATCAGTACATTAGCATCAAACCAATTCTTGAGGCACACATCTAGATATATAAACCTTAGATCTGGTTCATATATATCTATATATATATATATATATATATATATATATATATATATATGTGTGGACGCACATATATATATATATATATATGTATATATATATATATATATATATATATATATTTCTATGCTTGCTCATGTTATATATATTATTATCGGTATCCTGCTTTATTAGGTAGAATTTATGAATGATATAAGAAAGAATGAATTACAAGGGTTGGATATGTTAAAAGCCTACAGAAAAATTTTTAGGCTTTGATCTAGGAATATTCAGGTGGAATATTATCTTTTATTCTGTTACTATTCTTTTTGGATATGAGTTAGTTTTATTATATATTTCTTCTCAATGGCATTATAGTGTGTATGTTATAATGTAGGGTGTCACAATGAATGCTCTGCCAACATGTCTTATCTATTTAGTTATTTATATTTTTTCGTGGATAGTGTTGGAGAGAGAGAATGTATACATTTTTATATATGCCTATATACGATTATATAAGTATATCAAACAGTATTAGTACCTTTAATATATATATATATATATATATATATATATATATATATATATCATTATACACGTATATACTTTTAATAAAGCTAGAGCTTTATTTGTTTATCTCAAGTGCTGCTGTTGAACATTTCTAGTGAAGTTCTATATGTATTAGTCTACAAATATTATGGTTTATATTGTTGAGGTTATTTTATACATTTTATTTATATATTCTATTTGGCTCTATATATCTTTGTATACATTTTGTATAATCATTTGTATTTACAATATATATATATATGTGATATATGTTTTACTTTACATATATATTTTCACTCGATTTTAAGCTATGATTAGTTGCATTAAGCACATTATTTTGTTTAATCAATTAATTAATTAAGCAATTAAGTAATTATATGGCTAAATGGTTAATATTTAAATGTGGTTGGTATAATGAGATTTTGAAATCTGAAGAAGCATGCCTGTGTAGCATGTGAAAGCATGTGAAAGCGCTTATTCTGTTTTAGTTTGATATTAAATTTTGGTTTTATCACATCGTGGTGGCTGTGTCCAGTCTTTTTCCTGAATTTTTTCGTTTTGGGACTCATACCTTTAGACGGTAGCAGCGCTTGTTTTTACAATATTTCTCTTGAGGGGTAGTTAAAGTTTCTTAACATAATGTAATTCATATTATTAGGGAGTACATTCAGGAATCCAGCATATTGTTCCACTATATTTTATTTGACATTTGTTTACCAGGGTGGTCTGACTGGGTCTATAGAACGCGTTTTCAGCAGAGGCCCAGGGAGAAAAGCTCCACAATGTACAATACAAATACAGTATAATCCAATATAATACAAATTACATTAGAAATGCTATACAAAAGATAAGTTGAAAGAACAAACTGCTACAAGATGTTGTAATACATTACTACACATCTAAACAGTTCTATACAGTTAAAATGTTACAGATAATAGTCACTCTCATCATACATGTAGAAATAGCAGCCAGACAGTGATACAGACATAGCGAGAGAGAGTTAATAGAAGCAATAAAGCCTGAGCAGCAGCTTAAGGATATGGTACAGAAGCAGTGGAGGAGTTACAAGACCTTTAGGATCTTGCAGTCTGTGAGGGATTGAAATGTGAGGGAAGAGGAAGACCTGTGCATTAGGCAGGCTTTATACAGGAGCAGAGCCATGTATTTTTGAGATGATGATTTTTTTTTGTTTTTTAAAGAGTCTTTAAAATGAGTTAGGCCAGGCATAGACCTGGTAGCTAGAGGTAGTGAATTCCACTGTATAGAGAAAGAGTATGAATACAGAGAGTGACCAGGTTTTCTTGTGGGTTTTGAGATAGCCAAGAGATTTTTGTCTTTCGAGTGTATGTGGTGTGTGAGATATTTAGAGTTTGTGGCAAACTTTGCAACTTTGTTGTAGCACTGTTCCAACTTGCTTAGGGTAGAATTTTGTTACGTTAGTTAAGATATAGGCACCATAAAGGAGAGGGAAGGAAAAATGTTTTTGTAAGGGTAGTTTTGGTTGTTGCAGTAAACAAATGTTTGTTTCTATAAGAGTCCCAGTTTTAGATGAGTTTTCTTCATATTCTGTTGTATATGGGGGGGGGGGGGGGGGGCAAATGAAAGTTTTGTCAAAAACACCTAGAAGTTTGGTTTCCTGCACTATTTCTATGGCAGTGTTGTCAAATGCAAGGATGTTGAAATGATCAGTGACAAGGGAGGTGTTTTTGGGATGAATGAGTACTAGTTTTGTCTTCCTTGGATTATGAAAAAGAGTTGGGAATTTCTTAGCCAGGATTCAACTGCTGTAAAGGACTGTTGAGTTTTTGAGATAAGTTCTGGTAGTGATTTAACAGTGCAGATTATGGTGGAATCATCAGTGTATTCAATGAGGATCCCAGGGTGAGAGGTAGTGTGAAGGTTGTTTGTGAAAATGTTGAAGAGTAGGGGTCCTAGTATGGAGCCTTGGGGGACTCCAGTAGGGCTGTGCAGCAAGGGTGAGAGTTTATTGGACCATTTCACTGCTTGTTTATGATCCTTGAGGTAGCCCTGAAACCATTTTACTATGTTATGTGAGAAGCCTAAGTTAGACAGTGTGCTCAAAAGTAAGGGGTGAGACACTGTCAAAGGTCATGGAGAGAGCAAGGAATACTGAAGCTGTATAGCATCCTGCATCTCTGGCCTTGTTCAAGGCATTTGTAAAAGATAATAGGGCTGTAGCTGTGCTGTGGCTAAGTCGGAAGCCATGTTGGGTTTTGGTTAAAGGATTGTTTTGCAATGGATATTGCATTACCTGCTGATGGATACTTCCCTCAAGAATTTTGGATATAGGTGACAAGATGGATATAGGACAGAAATTGGATGGATCAAGAGTTGCCTTCTTTGTGGATGGGGGTGATGCGAAATTGTTTACATATGGTAGGTACTTCTGATTCAGATAAAGACCTATTTATAAGGATACTGATTGGGTAGATAACTGCGTTAGCAGCCAGTTTGAGGGGAGATTCTCAGTTGAAACAGAGCAGGTTTTAGTTTTTGTAGTAGTTTCTTAATGGTGCCAGTGGGTATGGGCTGAAATGAGAATGGGGTTTGTATGACATTTTGAGTAGGGTGGTTAGTAATGACAGGATTAGAAGTAATGTGTGTCTTGGGGTCGGTGTCTGAATAGGTTGAAGGGTGGGGGGGTCCTAGCATCAGTGATGTTAGTTTGCAGGTCTGAACTGATTTTATGAAGTGCTTGTTAAAGTTTGCTATATTTGACATTCACCAGACCTGTCAGAGTACAATGCCCCCTTTGGTATGTACCTACCAGGCATATCCAACAACTGGAATGTCCAACAGAGTTTCCTCACTAAAAGAATACAGGGCATAAGTAAAATGTCTTTTGTAGACCCCCTCAAGGCCCTATCCCTGTATTCTTTCTCCTACAGGCTTTTGAGGGGAGATCTATGCCTGGCATGCACGGCATTGTTAGACCCCACTCTAAACAGACCTCCTGTATATCTACAAAACAAACAGCACCAGAATTTCCCATTCTAAAGACTTAAACCTTGCCTGTTATACACACAGGACCTGGAGAGATAGGTATGTATCCCAGAGACTACCCAGTCTCTGGAACAGGCTCCCCATCCATGTGAAGCAGAGTTCCTCCTTAACCCAATTCAAGTGCAACTTGGACAATTGGATGGGAAACTAGAAATTCATCCCTGGTCTGGCACCTATGTCTTTAATGGACACAGGTAACCTGTAAATGGCTCATCTCCCAGGCCCATGCTTGCACTTATCAAGGTTATCAGAACTTGTCAGAGATTTGGGATGCATGGCTAGGCTTAAAAAGGCCATTGTGGTCATTAGCCTAGTAAACACCTATGAATCTATATAACTTTCAACATGTCAGTACAAGAAATTTGGACAAAGCCAACCGTAATTGGGGGACAAAGGTTCAAAATCAGAGACAGATTTAAATACTGATCTGATAGACTTGGAACAGTAATAGATCATGTTTTGCATTACTGTACATTTTCTGAAGGCTGTGAATTCTGAAACTAAAATGTGTGTCATTATTTAATGACTTCATCCCTCAATAAGTGACCTGAAAACCATAAATTTCATTAGGATCAGACCAAAAATATGAGGCAAAAACATGAACATTCGGCAAAAGTCTGGACAATTGAGAAGTACGCTTACATACTCCTCATGAACACAGAGGGTGTCCTGTAGTAGGTCATATGTTTATGGTGAAACTGGAATTTACTGACTTGGGTGTGGGGGTCTCCAGGAATCTCCATGGAGGTGATGCATTCTGACAAATATGCTGATACCACCGCAGTTACAGACATCTGAAGGCATGGTCAGAGCAAAACCCAAGTATGGTGGTAGTATTTTGTTTACATTTAAACCATGCCTTATCAGTTACACAAATATGGATATATTTCCTATATAGGGAGTGCCTAAAGATAATGGCATTAGTTGCTGAGACTGTTGGCACAGAGAATAACTATCTTAATGACATTCAGTTTTAGATTAGATACATTTGTTACACTGGAATGCCAGTGTGGTGGATTTGAGCTAAAAATGGGGCAGCAGACTTTAGCCAGTATAGAAAAACCGTGGAATGAGAGTTACAAACCATCCTTAGTGGAGTAAGTCTATCTAAAATTCTATCCCATGCTGAAACATAATAAATCCACCCCCTTGAGTGACGCCAACTATTTAACCAATTTAAGACTTTTATGTTTTCTTTGTACCTAGACATCCATTCTTGCAAAAGGAAAGATTGCAGTGTTTTGCCTGCATTTGTCATATGCATGAAGAATTTTATCATTTGTCTACATGTGTCAGAAAACGGTGTCCCACGACATCTGGACCTATGCATGTTGTGTGCAGTGTGCATATAATGTCCATTGTACATACCATCTTATCCTTTTTAGTCTTGCTTAGCTTTTTTTAATTTCTTCTCTCTAGGCTGAGACTGAAATTGTAGTATCGTGATAAGCGCTGTGCACCAGTTAATGCATTCAGATAAATACATTAAATCATTCTTAACAACGATGGGATACTGCTGAGGACTAGTTTCCTTCCTGCCTTAGAGATGTAATCATATAATGCCCTTTCCTTCTCCTTGGATTTCTATAGATTAAAGAGGGGTTATCTATGCCTGGCTTATAAGGCATCCACAAACCTCAACAGTTGTGTATATTGTTAAGTCAAAGAGTTTCAGAAATACAAGGTCTAGGCACCTGAAGTTTGTGTGCGACTTAAAACAAAACATGCTGGACAGAGATGTGTCCCAGATATTGTCCCTCCTATGGAACAGGCTTCATATGCATGTTAAGTCAAGTTAGTCTATGACCCAGTTTAAGAGCAACCGAGACCAGTGGATGGGGAATAGGAAATTTACACTGGGCCTAGCACCCATGTCCCTTCTGGACAATGGTAACTTATAAATGCCTGGCCCTCAATGTCCTATTTGGATACAGGCCATCATTATTTTTTAGGCAAAACTTGGATAGGCTTAGAATGGGACCCCCCCCCCCCCAGAAAAAAAGTAATTAGCTTAATAATAATCTATAAATCTATGAAAGCACCATGTTTCTCTTTATATAGTTTAAAGAGATCCATTGTAAGTCATTCACACTTACATGAACAATGAAAATGGCAGTCATACCTGGGGTGAAGGGAGCTGAACACTTGTGATACAGCAAATTCTAGCACCCAAAAGGCTTTGATTATTACAATGCTTTTCCTCAAACTGGTGAGTGGTGAATCTGTAGGACACTGAAGTCACCTGCAACAAGTATATTACTGTGGTGAACGGACTGCTCTTGTAGCCTACAGGGCCGGCCCAAAGACTCTGGTGACTGATATCTGTACTTCTGTAATTATCTAACGTTCTTGCCCTCCGCAATTAGTCCAAGCATGAACAGAAAAAAACAAAATATGCAGTACTGACTGAAATGCATTAAAGCCACACTTCTTTACTTTTTATGAAATGGTCTTAAGAATTGCTAAGCCGGTTTCCCCAATAAAATTAGTCATTATCTGTCCCCTAAGTCCTAGTGTTTCTGTAACAGAATAATTAAACTATTCTGAATGATAGAAAAACTTGGGAGAGACAAAATCCAGTTAAGTTTCACTAATAAAGTTCCAGGGCTTAAAACAGATAATTTAAAACATCACACCAAGATTCATAATGTCTTATTTCTGTAACAAAGCAAAAAAAAAATGGGCAAATACATAAATAAATGAAAACCCATCCAAAAAAGGAAATGAAACCTATCTTTAAAATGATAAACAATCTCAAAGACGAACATAAGTTAAAAACATGCTACTTTTAAGACAGCTCAGTTTAATACCCAGGAGAACTAACATGTTATCTAAAGGCCATTTATCATTTGTCTAAATTCACCTTTGCATACATAAAGTACGCAGTGAACAGTTACTGGAAAGAACCTATTAAAAATTATCACAAAATTCAAATGATAAACTTTGGCAGTAACAAGGAAAGCCTGCTACCACTCAATATATCAATAGACTATCACTACAAAAATCATGAAGTACTGAGGCTGCACTGCAGTTCTCAGAATGGAAAGGGATAACAACGGTGCTAATAAAACAAGTGCTAACATATTTTAGGGTAGTAATAGCACATGATGTCCCAAAACGGGTCTACATTATAAACATAAAAGCTCAGAACAGCGAATATATCTACATAGACACCAAGGTCGATGTACAAAGAGAGAAATACGTAATCGGTGAAAATGAAATCAAATGCATTTGCTTGGCCAGCAGGGCGATCATAGGCATGAGGAAATGTATCCTTTTCCCCACTGTAGTGCGGTCTTGGAGTTGGTACATTTAAGTACAGGGTGTGCGGTGAGTGCAGCCCCCCACATGGGGGGGGGTTCAGGTGGGCTTGCCCCCCTGCAAAAGTGTGTTAATCTTATTTAAATTTGACCTTAGCTGCAGGGCACTGTTGGTTGCTGAAATACTACTCTGTTAAGCAGAGATCGCCTCTGACTAGACAATATGTGACATACAAGGCCATGTCAAACCCAGAGCTGTTGGACATGCTACACTTAAAGAAATCCCAGTCCCTCAGAGCCACGAGCTCCAGGGATCTAAACCTGATCATCACAATGAACAAAATATGCTGGAGGGATTGGTTCCTGTCCCAGAGACTCCCCATATTCTAGAATAGACTTCCCATATACATCAGAGTGCCTCTTTGGCCCTCTTCAAAAGGAACCTTGACAACTGGATGTGAGATAGGAATTTCACCCCAGGGATCACGTCAGTCACTCTGCTAGACAGGGTACCAGGGAAGTAAATGTCCTGGGTAGAAATAGTTGGGGGAACTTTTATGGCTAGGCTTGTATAGGCCCTAGGGCTGATAGCCTAGTCCAACCTATAAACCTACTGTGCTGCAACCCAGTTACATATATGTAATAAATATTTGTGTGTGTGTATGTAGATAGATATATGTATATGATATAGATATAATGTATGCTTGTACAACTACAATTTGCTAGGAAAAGACCTTCCCTATTATTATGGAATCTGGTGTAGTGACTTTACTTATTCACATTTGTAAACTGTTCCAGTCTTGATCTCTCAGTAGTAACACTAGAACTTTGTCTTACTATTATGTATAGCTGTGGTGTTGCAGTCTGATGTCTCAAGGCTCTTCTAATGACTTTTTCTAATTTGATGAATTGTCAACAGGGTCATCTTGGTGAATTTTATAAATCAGCATCAGGGCACCACTGATTCTTCTATATAATAATGTCTGATAATTCCTTACCTTTACAACACTTGCCATATGCAGACAGATTACATTACTTGCTCCACTGCACATCACATCTGAATTTGCTTTAAGTATCTTAGACATTACATTTCATATAAATGGATCTAGAACAATGATATATGGTCTTACCTCTCAGAAAAGGAAGGCATAGCATCAAAATGTCTTCAGAAGACATACATGGACATTTGAGTCCTTCTTTCTTAGTTAATCTTCAAATTTCTTTGTGTTAAGATTCCCAAGTTACTGTGTTAATCAAGTTCTTGGATACATACATTTCCCAGAATGTATAACGAGTCAGGTCTTAACAAATGAGTATTATCTTCTCCATATTACGTGGGACCTTACTCTTAGTAAACCAATCATATTTTATCAGGAATTCTTCCATGGAGGCAATAGTGACTAAATGTGTCATATTATTTTATTTGACCCATTATATTGTGAAATATGAAAAGCAAACATCAGTGAATCTCAAAATACATAAAAAAATGAATACACAAAAAGTGAATTACAAAAAGTACTGAATCATAAAATACTAAATGCTACTCTTTTTAATCACAGTGATTATAAAAAGTCTTATTCATAAAGGCATGAAGGTGGAGCAAAAACATTACCATGTTATAATAATGAGCAGATCCAGGATGAATGCAGTTCCCATTGCCAAAAGCTTAGCAGGATTACTATGTGGGCAAATATGAAGGCTGTTATTGGGTAGGGTTTATCCTTTCAAACAAAGGTATTTTAGTTATTCATTCATTTGTACTGTTCTGGTGATGTATTACTCAGTCCTGTGGGCTGAAGAATAACATCAGTGAAAGGGGAATCACTTTGCTAAGAACTGGCATGCATGTAGTTGGAGTACTATAAATTCCCCAGGTTCCTATTAAATGATCCAAGATGCATTCTTCGAATGCGTCTTGATCGAACTTGAAAGCATTTAAATGCAAAACAGCGAAACGGCATACAAGAGAATGCTTTCCCTTCCCCAAAACATTAAAATCTGATGGAGTAAATATGACTGAAAATTTGCCAGATTTGTTACTAGAATGTTAGTCTTTTGATATGATGTTGGTTCTAGAAGAATTATATCAGCAGATAACATACTACAGACTACAGGCATATATCAGGCTCCATACATCTCAGTTTAAATCCTAATAATTCACGTCAGCTAGCATTACTTCTGTTAATCTTAACAGTGCTCATTTAAATTATGAATAATGTGGCACAATGTTTACATAATGCAAACATTATCTGGAGAAAAGTTCATAACATCTGTGGTTCAACTCTCCTCAATAATTGGTTCTATTCAATAAAAGACCTTCTCCAGTAGAAGTATCATTCATATCACTTGTGATCATGGAGTGTAATCACCGTTTTGCTTTTATATAATCCGAAAAGTAAGAATTTCAGTGCTATTTTATGCAAGGAATACCATTTCTGTAATCTAACATTCTGACACTACCTAATTCTCCAGTAGATACAGAATAGCAGTAGACACATTTTGTTGCAGTAGGGCTTTCTCGGTGATGTTTTCTGGGCTTTACTGAATGTTACAGTTTTGTTCTCAAACATTAGAATGGCGTTTGCTGGCCAAAAGCTCAAGTTAAAGTGCCGTAGTACAGCTGGGAGAAACACCACGTTGTCAGAAAGTTGCTCCTTGGATTTTCTAAATGCCCACTGAGTGGGATCACTTGTCATCAGTCTCTTATCACTCACTGTTCAGATGCTGCCTGGACCTGGATAATAAGACAGTCACTAAAAGGATCAGCTTTAACAAGAAGGTACGCATTCCTTGGAAGTAATTAAGACATACATGAGGTCATTAACTTAACCTGTTTACTCCAGCACTTAATTTACTAAGGTATAGCCTCAAATGTCATATGCAAGAATCCTATACCTTTCCCTATCATCTATGTTTTCGATGTTCATGGTGTACAGTACCTGTTCCCCCATCATCTAACCTCAGAGTATTGGTATAACAGTAGCTAAAGTAAAAGGGGGAGATTCAAGAAATATGATCCTTAGTGGATTCTTATGCTTTTGTCATCATGGTACAGCGGTGTTCATAAAATCTAAAGATATACAAGTTCTAATCTGAGCACTTATTACATGGAACAGAAACAGACTTGTAAAACCAGTAGCGAACAATGTCTTGAAACAAGACAGAAAAGTAATCAAGGCCCATGTAAATTAGAAAAATGGTACTGCACCCGGGCAGCAGAACTGTCTAGCGTTACTACCTCACAATAATTGGCTACTCTAGTTCGTTGCTGGGATGCATTCTGTACAGCCTCTGCATACCCTCTCTCTGTCAGCATCCCAAAGACATGCCATGAATGAATTCCTCATTCTCCCTCCATTTCCCAAAGATGTGCAGTAAATGAATGCTTGCCGCACTACGTTTCCCATAAATGTGCATATCATGTGAAAGCAGATATGTATACACATACTAACCATAAATTGATAAAGCAGGTAATCACCTGATGCACGAATGCAGCACATCTCAAACTATATAACTGCTTTACAACTGATAAGATTCTTGGAATAAATAGTAATTGTGAATAAGTAGTGTGGGAATTAGTAACAGTGAACATTTTCTTTATGAATGGTATAGCCAATACCCTTCAGACATTTATGTACATACTTCCATACAGTCGCTGCATTATTAAAATAGCATAAAGTCACTTTTGTTAAACAGAAAGAGAAATACATGCCAGTACAAGTGAAGCCAGCAGAAAACTTTCAAACCAAATGTTAAAAGTGGCTAACTTCCTTATAAAAATACAGCCTATATAAATATTCATAAACAGAACATTCTGTACAATAAAAACGCAGCCTATGAACAATGATATAAAGCATGCCACAGCTGTATATCTGTAATTAGGGACTGCGGTTCTAATACACATTACAGACATCTCAGTCAAAAGTATAGCAGAATATCAGCTTACTATGTATATTTTTCTCTAGGATATTCTTTATGCTGTGAACATGAAGGCTGCTCACAATACTGCAGAAGGGAGCTCATCAACAAGTTTCTTACTTTGCCTTTTTCCTGCTACTGATAAAAATCAAAATTTCAGTGCATAATTAAGTATAATAGGGTATCACATTCTAATTAAAACGTCTTTAAGCATTCTGTTCAAACTCTGTCTCCAGTGAAATCTGACCCATGTCTTCATATCAAAATTTTAATGAATGAAGAGCAATATGGCTGCTTTTCCACCATTAAAAAAAAATCTGGTTTTGAAAAGTATTTAATGAAGTCCAGAGATGATTAACGGATAATATTTTTTGACCTCTTGTCACTGTAACTCTGACACAGTCCAGTGGTCTAATATAATGAACATAACATGGCAAACAGTGTGTGACACATGCCTTTTCTCATACTGATCAATAGAATATGCAAGATGAGAGGATGCATATCTTTAAGATGTCATACCATAGTGAAAAAATGGTCAACACGTTTTCGTATTATTACTGACTCAGAGTACTTTAAGTACAATAGTATGGGGCTTTCAGCTGTGAAGAATTACTGGGTTAATATAGAACTGGTTATACTGTAAGGCAAAGCGGAGTTTGTGCTGGGAACACCACCATCACCAATGTGGGTATAGAAAATTAGTGAACAGGTTAGCTAGTAGAGAGAGCAGTGGGTGGTCACGCACTTCTACCAGGGAACTAAAATTATTAGAGCATAAATGGATGGCGCAGTGTTGCAGCGATTTGCATCGTTGCCTCACAGCAAGCATTACTCCTGTTAGATTCTTGGCTGGGGTGCCTTCTGTGCAGAGTCGGCATGCCCTTCCTGATTTCGTGCGAGTTTTCTCTGCGTGCTCCAGTTTCCTCCTACATTACGAAGACCTGCATCTGGAGCATTTGTCCCTGGGCCTCCACTGAAAATTGGCTCATTTCATGTCAGACTTTCCTGGTAAACAAATGTTAAGTAAATAAAAATAAAATAGATGTTTGCAGGAAAGTCACATGGAAAAATTCAGTTGCCATACCCTACTCAGTGGGCAAAACTAGTCCACAATGCTCGGTTTTAGAATCACTTTTACTTAATCTGTTTGTACAATCATATGTGCACATTGCAGTGACCTTTTAACCCTATTCAATACACTTAAGTCAACTTAAATTTGTGTCAGCATTTTACATCTGCTTTGCAGCCGATGGCAAATTTCAGGTTCTGTGATATTCATGAATGGCAGAGGTAGACAGATTTAATAGTTAATTTTTGGCTTCATGGTACAGCGCTGTAAAACTGACTTTAGCTTAGATGACTCAGGACTGATTAGCAGTCCAGTTGCTTGAGGAGCCGACTAGGAAGAATTCACCAACGGCAGCATGAACCCACTGCAATACTGACACCTAGTGGATACCATGTGTCATGGCAAGGTGAGCATGAGCATCTAGGTAAGAGTCTACTATGCAGCAACATATATGCATACGATGCCCTGTGAGAAAAGGAAGTCAAGGAGCAATAACCAATCGAAGGTACAGCTCTGTTGGATTTCTTCATTACAGTATTATACAAATGGGATATGCTCTACAGACATGGTACTATGGGACAAAATACGAGTCACTCCAAACAATAAATGCAGAACTGAGAGCAGCTGTAAACTTGTAAAAGTAGACAATTATAATGTAGACAGAAGCAGCAGTTAAGTTATCCAAGAAAAGAGGATACAGGCCTACCACCACACTACTGCCCACCACAGGTGTAGCATACATAAAAAAACAGCAAGACGGCACTGTTTGAATAAAGGCTGCATATTTCAGTGGAGATGCAACATACAGCAGTTCTGGAAACACAACAACTAAATGGCAGGTATTTTACTCCAAAGTACAGACATACACAAGAGACACGGTGACGGAAATCCCAATCCCTGCGCACCATATACTCTAGAGATCTCAACCTCATTACTACAAACTGAACATGCTGGATGGACAGGTTAATAACCCAGAGATTGCCCATGCTATGGAATAGACTTCCCATACATGTTAAAAAGAATATTTCACTGGCCCTCTTCAGGAGAAATCTTGGAGAGTGGATGGGAAATAGAAAATTCACCCCAGGGATCACTCCAGTGGCTTTACTCAGAGGCACTGGGAACTAAGGTTGGGTGGCACGATGCCAGGGTAATCCTATGGGCTAGGCTTATAAAGGCCACAGGGCCATTAGCCTAGTACACACCTATGAACCTATGAAATCATAATTTTAGATTAGGAGGTTTTAAGAAATCTCCTAGGTTTACACATCCATATTTTCTAGTACTGGCATTTTTTTCATAGGGCAGTTTTATATGATTTTAAACAAAATGATGAAAGCATTACATAAGATGAATAGTATAATTTGAAAAACTGAATGAGAAACTACAGCATTTAAGTTGGAATAATGCTACAATTCAAACTGCCGATAAAGGTAATGCTGCAGGTTACAGACAGCTGCATTGCTTTGATACAGTGATAAGCAGAAAATACATATTTTTCTCTGAAATTTGTAAACACATAAAAGTGAAATGTTAGAAATATATACCACCAGTTTTTACCAGCACCTAAACAGCTGCATAAAAAAGTCCATAACTGTCTTCCTAAACGTAATAGCAATTGAGGGGGAAAAAACTGTCTAATGAGACTCCTGTATTAATAAACCTTATAACGAAAGGAGGAAAAAAACCAAAGAGTTAAGAAATTCCCATCCCACTACCTCCAGACCACACTGGAACATGCCAGCAAGGGACATAATAGTATTAGAAAATGGAAAGCAGTGTACTATCAAGTTTGCTAAGGATACCAAAAGAAACTACAAATATTCCCTCAGTTATGTCAGAAAATTAAGGAACAATGTTCAAAAAATGCAGCAATCTCAGCCATAACATCAGGCATCCCAACCCCAAAAATATAACCTATATATTTGGCAGGCAAATTCAGTACAAAGTACCCCACCTTCCCAGAAAATGTTGCATATTTGAGAGCCATACATATATCCTCAGATTGTTTCTTTGTGAATTGCTAATACAATTTCTCTTCCCAATCCTTTCAAACCTCTTCTGATTCCTATAGTTATGTTATTTTTTTTGTATGTCCAATGAATTATCCGGTTTAACAGCATCTTCTGTTTTAGACTCAAAATCAACAACTCTAATAGTGCTGTTCGCCCACTTAGGATCCCCATGTTCCTTTCTCTGCCTAAACTCTGTATCCTTGGCCTCCTGCTATTGTTACATTTCCCCCTCTAATTATGTGCTCCCAATAACTTTGTTCATTTGCCAGTTTACAGTAAATTCCAGCCCCCTCTCATTTTTTTCTATATCCCTAATTACAGTCATCCCTAATGGCAGAATAGTCAATCCATTCCCATGTTTTAGTTCTTAGAATACTTTCTGCTGCTTTATGAATGTAACACTCTGTATGGCTATTGTTATTCTTAAGGATTTGCATCCAAAATGTCATTCATTTCTTGAGCTTCCTCCCATTTCATCACCACCCTTTTCCACTTTGAAGCTTTGTGCTATGTATATGAGCCTTAAATGTGTAGCTCTGAAATATCAATTCAGATCAAGTAATCCTAAACCACCTTATTCTATTGGAAAGATCAACTTATCCGACTTGACTCTTGCCATCTTCTGGTATTGTCAGTTGAAACCAAGACTACTTTCAAGGGATGAAGACTACTTTCAAGGGATGCAGACCACTGCAGTACAATTCCTCATTGTGATATTCTTGATCTGATCTCACCACTTACATCACTTTCTGGCTTAAAGCAGAACTGAAACTGACTCGTTTAGTGCCTGGTGCCATTCCCCAGTTTGGTGCCCTTAATTTCTGTGCTAGCATTATAGATCGGCATTTCCCAATCACAATGGGTGGCAGTACTGCACTACTGATAGATACCCATTTCCAAATCACACCATGTGACAATACTGTATGACTCGTAGATCAGCATTTCCCACTCACATTGCAAGGCGGTACTGCTTTACTGACAGATCACTTCCTAATATCACCGCCAAATGCCTTGTGCTCAGGGTGCCCCCAACCCCACCCCTTGCCCACCTCTAGTTATGCTACTAGCTACAGGGTTTCCTTTTAAAATCCTTTTTAGTTTAGTCCTACAGGGAATGAGTCCTGATTATGTAAAGAAGCCAGTTGTACCATCAGCCATCTCAGCTTCTACTCTCATCTATTAACGTTACCTAGACAATTTTTTATACAGGACAATCAAAATGAAACCCCTGTGCTAGTCATCGTTCTAAGCTGTGGATTCACTACATAACTGATGGAGGTTGGCTCCTTCATTAGAGCACTTCAGCTGATCCTTTTAGTCATTGTTATAATTAAGAAATGTGTCGCCAATTTTACTTCAAGGTTTTAATTATTTTATTAATCAGTTTTGAGGATACTAATGAAGGTGACTTGATGCTTATCCCCCCCTCTTTTCCCAATTCAGCCTATTTGTTCCTCTTGGGAACTGTAGACCACAGTGGCCCAATCACCCATCTAAGGCCAGGTAGATTTGTAGATTCAAGGCCCTAATCCATTCTCCATTATTGGAACCATCCCACGATTCAGTCTGCGCTGCACATCAGTGAAGTTAATTCACTCACTTGTGTAGGTGACATAGCACCCAAAGACTGCCATGCACCCCCCAACCCTTGAGAGTAGTGTGTTCACTGCATTGCGGGCTCCATCAACCATTCCAGAAAGTGAATGAGCACCTTGACAGGTGCTCCCAGTGAGGCAATGAGAGGTAAGCAAGCAAAGGTGTATCGCTCCTCCTTCTGCATGCCAGCTGCTGCAATTACCCAGGACACAGTCTGAGCTCCTGTCACATGGGCTGCGACCAAGACTTTATCCCTCTGTTGTTTTTCACATGTAGAATTCATGTCACCTTATTTTTAATTGCTACATGTCTAGATTGAAGCTCAGTACATGAATTGAAATTTATATATTGTCAAGTGGAGACATCTAAATTTTCTTCGGAAAAGTATCACATTTAAGCTTTATAACACTACACAGAGAGTTATAAAGTCATCAAATGATATAAGGATACTCCTTAAATGTGAAATTATGTTGTGATGCAAACTTCCTGGAGAAGACTAACAGAAACTTTGTTTGGACTAAGTAGCAAATTCAACAAAAATATTTGCAGAGCTTCTAACCTCTCCTTCCATTTCAATTTTCAGCACTTTAACATAAGGTAACAGTTATAAGCACTGGATAGTTATCTTTTTCTGGTGCACAGTCCTAAGATTTTTCCCTTTTCATACTCCCATAGGTTAATGTTTTACTTGGCCTTCTCCAACCCAGTGCATCAGTTCTCCACAATATTCTATCCCTCATTATTAATGTAAATATAAAATCATTTATACAAAGAAATTTAATTGTACATCTTCATAGCAGAGTCACACTATTCTCAAATACTTGTTACAACTAATTAATTTACATTTCCATGAACATGTTTCTAATCAAACACATTACAAGAACAGTACATCATCCTCTAGTCATTTCTCTGTACATTTTCCACAGTAACCACCTGTCAATGTACTTCATCATAATGCTTTCTTTGGCAGCCTCCTCTCTCTGATATCTGTTTAATCTATCATTAAAGCCAACATCTGTATTTGTCAATGCTCTATTTTCTGTAGATTGGTTTTGTTGGTTGCTATCACAAGAAAAAAATACTTGCACTTGCAATTCTGTTTCACTTAATTTTATCATCATAATACTCCACTTGTACAGGTTTCTTTATTAACTGAATTTTATGATTCAAAATCTATGGTATTAACTTAAGTTTAACAATCAGCAAGACCAAAACATATATTCCAATGCCCCCACATGCTGTCGCATCTATACAGTAGTGAAGCTAGGATGAGGTGAAGGTAGCAGCCACCCTGGGTGCAAAGAATTATGGGGCACAACTGGCAGAAGCTGATTTAATAGTGCATTCATTTTTGATCCTGGAGTTGAGAAGCGCTGAACATTGGGCCTGGCACTGGGACCTTGGTGACAAGTGAGAAGCATTGGTTCAGAAACAGACCGTTTATCAACTTGGACTTGAGGGGGTAACAGCTTGAGGACTGGCATTGTCCAATTGTTTAGCCAGCTATGGCCGTGTGTCTAACTCTGTTGCTTACCAGGACATTAAACGTTTAGCTTTATATACTTTTTCTTATATTCAAAGCAGGAGCAACAGCTAGAGTAAATAGGTCTACAAAATATCTTCAATATTTAGGTCATTGAGTGACTTACACCATTAACTCACTCAATTTTTGTAAAGGAGTCTTCTCTCCTAGATTCCATTAACAACTATTCCATTTGTGGATGTGCTCCTAACATGATAATCTGATATCTTGCACTCAAATGTTAACCAGCAGAATTCTGGATAAAGCCAAAAATATATATATATTTTTTTTTTGGGGGGAGGGGGGCAAATGTCCAAAATCATGGACAGATTTCAAATCTCACTCAAACTTACAAAGCTGCTTAAATAGTATCTCTTGAATTAGGAAGCATTTTTAGAAGGATTTGAAGTCAGACTCAAATGTCTCATCGGTTAGTGACTTCAGTCTTGACTGGCTTGCCAGAAAACTAATTTTAGGAGGAACAGACCACAATATAAGATATGCACACTAATTGAATTATTCTTTCAAATTCTGTTGCAGATACCCCTGGAGCCCATACTTCTGTTGTATTTTCCAACAGGAGATGCACATACCTTCACATTTCAAAAGTTCCTAATGTATTTTTAAAAGTCTTTCCTCAAGTATCCTCAGTTAACATAGAGGCAAAAAAAAAAATTACTGCTTGCACTCTGTGATCCATCAGCTGACCGGTCATCTTTGAAAGTGATTTTTCAACCTTTTTTCAAAACAAATGACATTTTCTGACTTTTTTTTTCCAAATGTTGACATTAATGGGCAACATGCATCATCTTCAGCAGAAATGCATTCAACATGGGGATCATATGTCAACCTTTTCCCAGTTTTTTTTAGTTGACATAGCACCACAACCCTTTGTAGAAAAATGGGAAAAAGGACAATGATGAAGATATATTATCCCCGTGTAGAATGTATCCTGGTTGAATACACCATTTGGTTTGAACTAGAAACTTCATATGCTTATACACACCATCTCTTGGAGGAAAAGTGCTTCCTACCATAACATTACATCCACCCAGTTCTGCCACAAAAAGTGGACAAAGTACTTCTGAATATCCCACAGTACCTTTGCCCCACCCAACTTTCACAAAGCAGTTTCATGTTTTTCACTGCTGACTGCATCTCCTTACTCACTGATCCCAAATACTTCATCACTTACCAACATTGTCACCCTAGTAGCTTTGGACCACAAGTACATTCCTAATCCTGTTATGATCCACTCCCTCTAACATGCCTTAGTGCCAATTATGGGTTTGACAAATGCACCCTAAATTGAGTAACTTTCCTTGTAACCTAGTGGTACTCGCACTCCAATCACCAGGATCAGGTACAGAACATTCTCGAAGGAGATCAGTTTGACCTCTAGCTGATTACTTCTTTTGGCTTTTCCCAGTTAGGGGTCTCCACAGCAGACCACCTGTCCACTCATGATTGGCAGTGGAGTTTTACAGTGTCGAGTTGCCAGTCCAGTGCCCAACCTTCCACAGAAGGCACACGCACACATGTACTCACGCCTAGGGCCAATTTAAAGTGTCCAATCCACCTACAGCATGTCTGGGATGTGGGAAGAACCCAGAGGAAACCCACGCGACCACAGGGAGTACATGCAGACTCCACACAGAAGGTACCCCAGCTGAGGATCAAATCGGAGAACCTCTTGGTGTCAGCCAGCAACGCTAACTGCTGCACCACTGACCTCTAGCTGTCTAATGTTACATTAATGGCTAATCACCAAGGTATTAACCGTTTGAGTAATGTCTTTTGTTTTACTGATGGCGCTTCAAAGTACCGCCATTCTCCTGTACTTAATTTTCTGAAAACACTCGGCTGACAGATCACAAACCTTTTCACTCAATCATATAAAGTCGCACAGTATGATACTCATTTTCTGTGTGTGTGTGTGTGTGTGTGTGTGTGTGTGTGTGTGTGTGTGTATATATATATATATATATATATATATATATATATATATATATAAATATAAATATAATTTCTGTTACTGTTTTTAATGAGAAAATCTACTGTTTTTAATGAGAAAATCTACTCTTTCATTTACCTGACTACCCCTTCCTTCTTCATATGCTTATTAATGTATTTTATTTCATCTTTTATAAGTAAAGCAATTCCTGTAGATCTTTATAGCCATGACTAAAGCCACAAGAACAAGGATAAAAGTAACAGAGACTAGTGTAGAGCAGCCAGGTAGCAGGAAAAAAGTAGGGAACCCTAAAACATATGACATGTGCATGGACAAAACAGGTAGAATTTGAAGCTGGAAAGAAGCATCACTAATTGTGTCACCTTACTAAACATATAAGTCTTTCACTTGTAGAGCTATTCCTTTCTGCTTATCCTATTCTGTCCTTTCTATATCTCCTGTTTAGTAGAATGTCCATGTCTCGGTCCCTAGCACATAAGCTCATACTGCTGTTAGTCTAAATTTAACAGCAACTCCCTTCTTTTTCTTTCTAGAAAGAACCCCTGGAACAGAGACATTTTTCCAGATTCCCTGTGCTTTCTAAAATAAAGATGTCTAGCATATTTGTTACCATTTTCTGTTTTCTTAATTAGAGAAAATAAGCAAGGCAGTGATGGAGGTAATGTACCTTAACCCCCTTACGATACCTTACTCGTGTGCTAACCCTAACTTTAACCATACCTCTGCATGTAATGTTACCTCTAAACACTGTCACTAAAAACCCTTGTATTGCAATCCTACACATGTTGACAACCACTGCCTTTTCAATCATTCATTTTCCTGTACACTCCTACATTCCTATACTATATAAAACAAATTCAGACAAATGTGTTAACATATGCTTATGCTCTTGTTCATTTTTACACCACACAAATTTGTCAACAAAATGAGTTGTCAGCCCTTTGAGTGGCAACCATCTTAACCTATATAATGTGTATATGTATGTGGAGGGGGGCTGTGTGTGTGTGTGTGTGTGTGTGTGTACACACGCGCATGCATGCACACACGGCAGTGTGATTCTTCATGTTAAGCCATTGCCACTGTTATGAAAGTTAGTTATAATTGCATGACTTCCTTAAGAGATTTCTTTGTATTTGCTAGAACAAACAATTCTGTCATTCGTTTTGTGATTCGTTCTTAGTTGGGGTCCAAGGACTTAATTAGGCTATCTACCTTTGCAGTTCTGAGTCGTATTAACATTCAGAGCATGGAAATGAAATTCATTATGCTTTATCACATATCTTGGGGGGCTGACATGTAATTACACAGTCCTGCTGATACGTTTGGTATTCTAAGCATGCAAGGCTAACTTCTGATCGTCTTAGCATCTTGCAGTTTTGGAAACAGAAATTTATTGCCAGTTTTAAGCAGTAGCAAGCAATGTTGCTGTTTGAAATTTCCCTGTTAAGGAAAGCCCCCAACAAGATCAATTTATAATATTGTTAAATATTTCTCAAAACTGCAAAGAATTACTCTGCATTTTCTGCAGTTTATCAAGTTATTTCACTATCAATATTGTTGCATGAGCTCTAAAAATTATAACGCTTACTACCCTTTGAATATCCTGGTCATGTCAGAAAATAAATGCGAGCGTCGTCAGAGTTTGAATTTAACAGTTATGACATGAGGTTTCATGATTTTGGTGACTTTGCTGTGCATCTTATGACTTGTTATCTGTTAATACTAGTACAGGCCTATTAATTTATTCATCAGTATAAGGCTGGACACCCCTCAAAGCTCACTTTGGAACACCTTAGCTGTTCAGGTTAGTCTGATGAAGGTGTATTGTTTTACTCATGATTGTTTTCCCTGCATTTGTTAGTCCCAAAGCAGCCTATATGATGCATTTTTTTTTAATTTGTTTTCCAAGATAATATACCGACCCATCTTGTACTTAAGACTCTGGTAGGGTATGGACCAAAGTTTAATATTAGCAAGAGCATATAATGAGTAAATAAATCAGATTTCAAAATGCAAGCCAGAAGTAATATTCATGGAGAACAAAGTGTTATCTAATGCACATACACAGGTTCCCTGGAATGACTGTTTTCATTAAAATAATGTGAAATGTGTAGACAAAGTTCCTACCAGTATAATCACTATACATCTACTAAGGAGGGGGAGAGGAGTCGAGATGTAGGAGAGACTGCGGTCAGGAGACTAATGAAAAAAATAGTGAGTGGTTAAAAAATGGCATTTGTAATCATTAAAGGACAAGTAGACATTTTTGTAAGTTAGGCAAGGAATCCCATGTTTTTGGAAAATGACAGAAGAATAATGCGGTTAAGGGGAGTGTATTTAATACAAGGCATGCCGCATTATCAGACTGGATCTTAGCTGGCACTACGTAGTAGAGGTGCACATCATCATTCCCAAATGTGTGGTTTTGCATTTTCAGTCATCTTTTCAATAAGGATCCAGCAGTAGATCACTGTACTTCTTGGTTATGGATGGTTTCTTTGGCCTGAGCAGTTAGACTTATTATGGCATGCTAAACTGATTAGGTTCATAGATTCTCAGTAGGCTAATAACCCTTGGGGGTACTTTTTAAGCCTATCCATAACATACCTTAGTCATTTTTAAGGGGTATATGTAGCCTTGGGCATGGATGGTCAAGCATGTACAAGCTGCCTATCTAATAGATATGTAGGTGCAAATGGGGTAAATTTCCAGTTTTCTATTCACTAGTCCAAATTCTGCTTGAATTAGGTTAAGGAATATCTCTCCTTCACATGCAAAGGAAGCATGGTCCAGAGAATGGTTACTGTCCGAGACGCATATCTATCCCTCCATCATGTCCTATTTATGTTGTCGATGAGGTTTACATCTGTAGATCAGTTAATTGTGATGCTGGATCAGGGGACACTTTGCAGGCAAGGTAATACATCTCCTCTCAGTACTCTGTTGGAAACTGTACAGGAATTTAAGTTGGGCCACACAGAACAAGTTGTTTACATTCTTTATTCTTTTTGTTTGGGACCTCTATAAACATTCCTGTTGTGGCATGTGCCTGGTCAGATGTGCATCAGAGGGGGAGCTGTACGTAATTATTGGTCTGAGGAGAAAACATTATCCCCAAACAATAACTTTCCTTCACCTTGATAACATACCCTTATTTACAAGTTACACAGCATAGAATGATTTCCTTATTAACCATTAACACATGATGACCAGAGTATTATCAAAGTTTTTTGGTCTGTGTTAGGCCTTCTTGAAAGGTATATATGTCTTTGTGAGATTCTATGACTGCTCCTAATTAGCAATCTGCAAACTTGGCCAGCCAGAAGACTTGTTGTTAGCCTTGATTTTAGAGAAGTAGATGCCAAAAAGGAGTGGTCCCAGCACAGATTCTTGATTAGCTTCACTAGTGACTGGCCTTTTGTAGTGGTAATCTCCCCTATTGTAACTTCAGTCATATCTTTTAGCCAGCTGGTAATCCATTGACATATGTACTGTACTTATACCCAGTTTTGTGAGTTTGTGTACACAAAAATGGGGAATTCAATGAAATACTTTGGCCAAGTCGAGGTAGGCAGTATACACGATTTTGTGTTTGTCCATTGTTGTGGCAACCACCTTGAAGTTGTCTACTAGGTTAAACAGGCATGACTTGCTATTTACAAAACCAGACTGGTTAGGATCTAGTGCCTGAAGATTTCCTGTGTCATTGCTTCTATGAGGATTCTTTCCATAGATTTGCATAGGAGACTGGTCAGACTTGTGTCTGTAGTTACCCAGATCTATAGATAGAACACCCTTATGCAGAGGGATGATAGTTGCAGTCATCCATTCACTTAGAAAGAAGCCTGTTTTAAGTCTAGGGTTTAATAATGATTCTAGTGGTCCTGATAGGTCATGTTTCATGCTACTTAGGAGGCATCCTAGGATATAATTGGTACCCATCAATACAGTGTACTTGGTCTTGGAGTGTGCATGGAAGACCTGTTCTCTAGTGATAATTAGAGGAGTTATTGTTGAAGGCATTTCCTCAGGGGGGTCTAGGGCATAAAACTGGAGCTAAATTTCTCAGCCAGTAGATTTGCTACATCATTATAGGTGGCTCCATTTACAATTAGTATGGGCATATTGTTGTTTACTGCCTTTGAGATTGTGGACATCACTGAAGAATGCCTTGTGATAGTCTTTGGTTTGGGTAGCTATTTTTAACCTCAAATGTAGCTTTGGTAGACTTGATTAGCCCTCTGAGTTGTTTAGACCGATGAGGGAAATTGTACCTTGCTAGGCATTGCACTTACTAATTTCTGCCACGATTCCTTCCTTTTGTTATACAACCTATGGATGCTGTGATTCTTTTTTTTGATCTTGTCCTTTGCTTTATCCGACTAGGTACAGCTATCCCTATTCAGACATTAGCATGATTGTACAGGGTTTCCGTAAACAATTCTGCATTTGCAGCACTGTACTTTGGGTTTGGAGATGCTTGAAATTTTGCTAGGGGGCCACTCAATAGTAGGACATTTGACTTTGAATAATTCCTAAAATTTAAAGGGTTATCTGAGCTCCTGGGCTTATTTTTACTTCAAAGGAGACATCATTCTGGTTTAATCTGACCAGTAAGGATCTTGTCCAAGAAGGTGTACAACATTCTCCCATTTTGTGAGGACCAGGTCAAGAATGTTAAACTCGTGGGCATACAGACTAGCTGGTTCAGGGTGTTTATGCTTCCAAAGTAGAGGAATCAGCCTGCACATTTCGGGTCATGAACACTTTCCAGTTTATAGTGGGATAGTTAAAGCCACCTGTGAATATGGTGTAATGTTGAATGGGAAGTATCTTTGGTATTTATTTTATTTTACATTTAAGTGGGAAAGTCTGACTGGATATATGCCCGTTGTCAGCGAAAGCTTGGGGAGAGAAGCTCCACATTTAAACAGACTACTACAAAACATTTATCACTGTGCAGTGAAATCAGGTAGTTATTACAAACACGCAAATCTCCAAAACGGACAGACCCTTTCACAAACCAGGCATAGTCCAGAAGTAATCCAAAGGAAAACCAAGTATTCCAGCTATAAAATGTTCTACTGTTGTAAAATAAAAAGCACAATCCAGTTGTAAAAACCTACTACACTATTTCTGTTAAGCGCTTTTCGTCTCGCTTATTATTGTCTTGATTTATGTATTAAAGTATGTTATAAGTAATAGACTTAGAAGTGAAACATTTTATGTATTCTTAACTATGCATTTTAAACAAGTATTTATTCTAAACAAATTCATAATATTTTAACTGTTTTTTAAACATTTATTTTAAACAAATAAACTCATAACACTTGACAAAATTATAAAATTGATTATTGTATGATACAAGTACATGTATTTCAGCAAGAGCCTACATATTTTTAGTGTAAGCAACACAGATAGCATATTATTTAAGAGCTTCATTTATTGAAATCTAAGTAACAGTGAAGCACTAACTTAATTGATGTACCGATTACTAATCAAGCAGCACAGTTTACTTGTGTAATTAACTGAAGGGAAGTTGAGAGTGGAACAGGTCTTATACAACACTGTGATGCAACGGTATGTGGTCTGAAGAAGTCTCGCTATAAGCGAGATGAAAAGTGCTTAACAGAAATAGTGTAATAGGTTTTTACAGCAGACTTATGCTTTTTATTTTACAACAGTAGAACATTTTATAGCTGGAATACTTGGTTTTCCTTTGGATTACTTCTGGACGGTGCCTGGTTTGTGAAGGGGTCTGTCCGTTTTGGAGATTTGCATGTATTTACTTGTTGCCATTTTTTCTAAGGTATTACAAACACTACTATCAAGACAACAGAATTCAGTTTAAGTGGAAAAGAAAAACATGATTTTTATACAAGCAAGGTACAATAATTAATTTCACATGGTAAAAAAGCATTGGGTAGCCAGCAATAAGATGCTTATCTGTAAGGGTTTACGCTTGCAATGGTTGAGAAGGAACTTAAACTGTGAAGTTTGTGTAATACATGGGCATATCCACTTATTTGCAAGGTGGGATTTGAGAGCATTAATGGTGTGATTTAGTGGGGGCAGAAGTTAGAGGGGGGAGGTTGTTCCAGTTCAGTGCTACAGAATGGGAGCAAAGGGCTTTCCCAGCATAGTTATTGAGTTTAGAGAGACAGAGGAGGGATTTGTCAGTAGAGCTAAGAGGACGATTTGGCCTGTAGATGGAAAGTAAATGGCTTAGTGTTGGGTTTTTTTCGGGATAATTGATTATGTTATAGGCAATGACTAACTGGTGGAAGTTGAGCAGCTGGGGAAATTCTAACCATTCAAGTCCTCTTAGAGAAACACAGTGGTGGGTTCAGAAAGTGGAGTTGTAGGCAAACCTGGCAATTTTGTTATAGCAGGATTCGAGTTTGGCAAGATCTTGCTTTTCTGACTTTGGTGAGGATTGGTGCGGCAGGTGAACAGCAGATGTGTTTGGGCTAGAGTGACACCTGCCTGATGTGAGAGGAAATGTTTATGCCTATATAGGGTTCCCATTTTTTTAATGGACCTTTTTTATAGTTTGTGAGATATGAATCTCCAAGAGGAGGTTGTTAATTTAAACACCAAGGAGTTTGGTGTAAGAGGGAGATATAATGGTGCCATTTTTGGATGAGATAGTAAAAGGATAGAGGGGTAGTTGTAGATTTATTGGGGGTAAAGATAAGTAGTTTGGTCTTATTGGGGTTTACGATTAGTTGGATATTAGTTATCCAACTTTCTACAGACAAGAATGATTCTTGGGTAAGTTTTTGAAGGGTGGAGAGGGATGGAGCAGAGCAGATGAGAATCGAATCATTGGCGTACTTTAGGAGAGAGGCATGCTGGCTGGAGGTGTATAGGTTGTGAATATGGAGAAAAGAACTAGGCCTAGTACTGAGCCTTGTGGTACATCTACTGTAGTTGGGAGTAAGGGAGATTAGGTGCCTTGCCATTGGACTGATTGCTACCTGTGCAACAAGTAGCTTTTAAACCAGTCAATGGTAGAAGAGCTAAAAGATAGGGAGGCTAGAGAGTCTAGGAGTTTGGAACGAGAGACCATATCAAATGCCTTGGAGAGGTCTAAAAATATTGCCGATACAAAATTATTTTTGTGTAGACTGAGTTGGTGAAAGAGAAAAGGGCAGTAGTTATACTACGACTACTAGTATGTGTATGTTACTGTCTTCCTGGGTCATAGAGGGGACCTACAGCTTGCAAGTATAAGGTATAGCACTTTACCAATGGTAATTTGAACATGGAGAAGCTCAAGTGCTTCATACTGTTTGACCATCCTTGAGTTGTCTGTTTTGTACCCTAAATTTAACACATCCACTTTTTATCCCTTCCTATGCTGTAGCTGGTTTACATGTATGGAAAGTATTACATGCCTGCACTGCTGACTAATACTCCTTGGCTTTAAGTCATTTCTCATTAACTGCACAGACATCTACATACTGCAGGGTAACCTTGCAGGGAGTGGAGGTTCTTGTTTAGAGTCCTGGCATTGAGCAGTAACACTAAGATTTTCTTGGGTTAGTTTTGCTATGTCAGGAGGTCTATTGGATCACCAGTTCCAAAACAAAGGCACTACTTGAGTGGACGAGGCTTTAGCCAATATTCAAAAAACAAGGGAAAGGTCTACGCCATTTCAGGCAAAGCATAGTCTGTCAATCATATTGTCCACATAGACAACTAATACCTCCTTCAAATGACATAAAAAATAAGCTAATTATCTTGGGCTCATATTGTGGCATCATCACTGGAGCAGGAAGAGTGCTGCTCAGTGCTAGGTTTAAACTGATTGGGAACACAGTCTGCAGGCTCCATTATTTCTCTTCATATACTCCAGGGAGGTACATCTCAGGTTATTTACACCCACATGGACTACTACTAAGTCACACTGGTATTTGTGGTTCAATGACTTGAGTGTCTGTGGGATCTGGCCAATTCTGGCCCCTAATAGGCAACCTAACCTTGAAAGAGACATCTGTGTGTCTCACAGTGGAGTCTCCTCTGACCAAAATACTGGGTTGTGTGGTAGTTTGCCTTGAGCTTAGAGGCTGAGATGTCATGAGATGTGGCAATGGGTGTTGCTTTGCTACAGTGATTTTGTAGTTGATATTTATTGTAAATAAAATCTAGGAGACCTTTAGGATTTAGGAAGATTACATATGTGGATCTGTTTTTCAAGTCAATACTGTGTGTTGTGGGTGTAGTGTGCGTGTGTTGCGGGGGTAGTGTGCGTGTGTTGCGGGGGTAGTGGGGGGTGTTGCGGGGGGGTGTTATGGGAGTGTGTGTGACAACCTGTTTGGTATAAGTGCTTGCAGGGGGGTGTTGCGGGGGTGTGTGTGTGACAACCTGTTTGGTATAAGTGCATGTGAGAACCTTGCCTTCAATGACATTGTGCAAATACATCTTTCACATGTTGTATCACTGTCAGTAAACACGAGACAACTGCTAACATTGCTTCAGGATACCCGTATCCAGCAAACGGACTGCAAAAATAGTAGGACCGCACATATCACTAGTTACAGACCTTTATTACATGATCTACAAGGTAATGGTCCAAAAGGGGTTTACATCTGGCTAGCTTGGGTAAGAATAAAAACCAAGGCTCAACTTGTGAGGTGGTGCTCCTCAACATGCAAACTAGCTGCTCTTTGTACAAGTACTGAGGAAATTTCAGAAGTAGTTTCATAGTAAAACTTCAATTCTAATTGTCTGCATCAATACATGGCACTGCTAACCACCTCTGCATACCACCAATCCTCATGCAAACAGCAGCTTTATACAAGGCCAGAAAGCCAGTAAACAAGCAAAATAACCCACTGGCCAATCACAATAAGGAGATTTTATGGTTTCTTCTGTGGTTTTCAGCTCTCCACTTCCACTAGATGCAGACCTACCTTTCTAATATAAATCACTGTAAGAGTCTGGAAATAGTGTAAATCAGTTTTAACAGCAATCAAAGCTGAAAGTTTAGTAAATAGTTAAGTTACCCAGTAACTCAACTGGCAAACACATAATAGTCAGGAATGCATAATTTAACAGTATAAATGCAGTGGCAGTAACAGTGCTCAAATGATTTAGTGCACTTTACTCCTCCTTTCACTAGAAGAAAAAGTAGCACTAGTCCCAAGCTGCTTCCCGAGTTATATTATGAATCCTTACGTTTATAGAGTCAGTACACTAAACCAGTAAAAGGAGAACATCATATGACTAAAAACTAATAACAAAAGGGAACTCCTGCACGGTTGGAAATGCACGGCTCAAATGGAACCAATAGAACAAAACAAGAAAGAGCCAGCATACAGTGACCTGAAAACCTTTATTGGTTAAAAAACCATAAGAAACAAAAAATTACAGACCGGTTTCGGACGGATCAAATCACAGCCTTCATCAGTGTAAAAACAGAAAAAATAACTGTTGAGCCTTAAATAAACCCATCTACAATCTCATTGGTTATGTCAAAAATGATCATTCAAACCAGGTGGGAATAATCCACCCAGTTTCACAATCCATTTTTTCTCTTTAGTATTTAAAATAGAGTGCTACCCTGTCTTATTGGAGCCGTTACCTGTTGTTGTTTCTTATGGTTTTTTAACCAATAAAGGTTTTCAGGTCACTGTATGCTGGCTCTTTCTTGTTTTGTTCTAAAAACTAATAAACCACACAATCCACGAGGAAAACAGCGTGTCCACTAGATGAAACCAATTGGTAACCAAAAAAGAGTAATGACCCATACACAAGATGTGCAATTTTAATCATAATGTTAAGCACTTTCATCACTTATACTACCAGGACTTAATCAGAACAAAATTTAAAAACAAAAAGTTATTTATATACAAATCACATGATCATATTCAAGTAACACTAATGAAGACCAAATCAATTTAAAATGGTTTGCCATGAAAATTTTGAATGCTCATTCTCGAACGGTGTGTGGCTGGAAGTACATTTTCAAATTTTCACAATGCCAAACTGGAATACGAACTCATAATGAAAATTAAGCCAGATTCATTATGAGCGGGGCATTGTGAATGGAGGTCATGGTACATCGAGGACTGGGGAACTAACTCTCTTCCTCAATGCAGTGCAATCTTGGTGTTGGTGTATATAACTTTTAGGTGGGAGGTACACCCACATAGGGTGTGCAGGGGGCTTACACCCCTGCAAAAATGTAAACAGACAAGACTTTCAAAACCAGAAGTCTGGTATGTTAAATGTTGAACCTGTTAGCTGTTAACTTCACCTCAAACTTCATCCTTCACTCACTCCCAGGCACCCACCAAGGAACATCTACAAACACAATCAACCCCCAACTATTAACAGGGAGCAGGTCCTGGCGGCACCTGCCAAGACCAAATCACATCCTTAATGGGTCCCGACAATATCCAAGGATGCCTCCTGTATAGCCTGAAGCACAATCCATCAGGGCCACCAGAATCACTAACTACAGTCTCAAAACAGGTTTCGTGCAAGGAAAATGGAGAACTGAAACTGTCATTCGTCTTCATAAGAGTGGACTATCAAACCCCCTAAATGACAGCCTATTAGTCTGACTCTCCTATATTCAAATCCATGAAATGAATTATGGAAATGAAAAAAAGACATAGGTAATCTTCACACACTGGACCCAACACATGCCTACTAAATATAGTGGACTTCTTTGACACCAAGGCAATGGGTGAGAGGAAAACAGAGCACGCCTCCTACTTCAATCTGGCTAAGGTATTTGATAAACTACTTCACTAAGGCATTGTTAAACTCACATAATTAGGTAACAACCTCTATATAAGATGATGTATTGCCACACAGCTCACAGATAAGACCCAGGAAGTTAGATTTGGTGAGGCCATTTCTACAAAGAGGCCAGTCACCAGTGGAGATCCTCAGGGCTCTGTGCTGGACGTCCTATTTGGCCAAGGTCCAAGACCTCTGACTAAGTTTGCAGACGAATGCAGACTAGGAGCCATCATGGATCCCCTGCAACATACTAACATCTTGCAAGAGGATCTAACTGAAATGACTGGTGCAAAAGTTGGCCACCCATGGAAATTACATCATCGATAAGACACCCCTAAAACTAACCCACTAGTCAGGGATTTGAAAACGTGTGTTGAAAGTAACCAGGCCTTCGACCAACATGTGCCCAAGTTAGTAAGGAAATTATTCTATGTTGCTCAACTTATAAGTAAAAGCACAGCATCTAGGTCCTGAAACATGAATGTGCCACTTTATTTGGCCCTCATCAGACCCATCATCGAGTATAATGACCCCATCAGCATATACTTGTCCAAAAGAGTTCCTTACTGAAAGAAACCAGGGCATAAACACACTATCCAATGCAGGTCTCCTTAAAGCCCTCTCTCTATAATCTGTCTCCTACAGACTACTGAGAGGCAATCTATGTCTGGTATATAAACCTGCCTAGGATCCTGCTCTGATGGATCTTTTGGAAATCCATAAGATGATCTTCATCAGGACTACTAGATCCAAGCATTTAAATTTTGCTTCTAGCAAAATTAAGACTTGCTAGGCAGACATGTATGCATCACAGAGAATCCTCATTCTCTGGAACAGAATTCCCATCCATGTGAAGCAGAGCCCCTCCCCTACTCTATTCAAATGTAACCGACATCACGGATAGGGAATCTGAAATTCAGCCAGGCCTATGATAAACAGGCCACACAGCTACAAGTGCAATGAGCAGTACATCACAAACAAAACAGGTGCTCTGCAGCAAACAGTTAAGGAAATACACATCGCTTTGCATTTAAAATGTAAATAGTTTTGTATCTTCTCAAGTTCTATGTAGATTTATTGCTATAAGTGAATATCAAAGTTGAATATATTGGACATAAACCACTTTCAAGTTTAAAATTTGATCAAAAAACACATGAAGCACGGCTTTTGATGGGGGGGGGGGGGGCACTGACACCACCAACTGTAAATATACTAATTTCAACACGGCACAGCAATGAAGAAAAAGAAACTCCCTTACCCCTCTGTCATCAAATCCCAGCAAACAGTTCCACAGCTACTGAACCAGTTAAGTGAAACAAATCCACTCTGCCACTCCTCATTTACACTGCAAGCTACAAATAAAATTCATAAATCACACAGCTTTTGCTCCTGTTCCTTATGATATAATCTACAACAACATAGACAGCAGCAGTGTTAGTGAAACGACAACACCCACTGTCCCAATCACGTATACTGCAATCTACCAAAAGGATGCACCATCAATGTATTTTTTCAATGAAAAACATGGAGAATACATGCTGAAAAAAGAAAATTTTAAATGGCATGTCCAAGAAATGAGCCCTGCAGTTTAATATGAAATTGCTTTTAGTTTGCGCATAGTTTCCCTCAGAAATTGCACTGCATAATCATTAAAAATAACTGAGAATTTTGCAGCTTGTTTCAAAAGAAAAGGCTGATTTTTTTTGTTTGAAATATCTCTTACCTTTGAAGTATTCTGTGTCAGAGTGTACCTCCTGTGTGCGTGTGCACGCGTGTGTGGGAGAGGGAGACTTTCTCTTTCCAGGACTATTACTTGGACTGTGAGGGAATCTACGTGAGAGAAATAGTAAAAATAAGGTTGGATCACAGGATAGTTTGATTTTATTTTCATCCCAAAGCTTCAGTCGTCAACCATAAGCAATGGGAAAGAACTACTACATGTACAACTGGAGCATTTCTAATCACTATAACCAAAACATGTAACACTGCAGATGATTCTCTGTATTTTCAAACAGTGTAGTTAAACTATGTAACCTTCTCATTACTACTGAAATCCATTCAAAATTTAAAAAAAAATTATATTACTACATCTGCTCCTGTACATCTCAATGATAAATGCCACAGTCATCTTCAGCTTGCTATATCTAACCATTTCTCTTCATTTAAAAATGGCCCACAACCAGTCTTCACCAATACACAAATACTTTTACTAGCATCTCCCACCTATATACATTGTTTTCTGATGCTGCTTCCCCTACCTCTGTCCTTCTAATATAAACCTCAGGATAGCCATACTATATATATATATATATATATATATTACACATACATACACACACTCCAACTTTACATCGACATTCATTTGTCATGTAGACCAGCATCCAGGATAAGTCAAAAATGTAAATTTTGATGCAATACTACACATGCTCCAAGAAACCTCTTCATCACATATAGAAACTAATAGGGCAAGGGCCTCCTGCATGCCCCATGTGTCAGGCTGCACCCCCCCAAGCACCCATAATGTATACAGACTCTGAGATCTCACAAAATCGGGGAAAGGGAATATTCCAAACCTTGAGAATTACAAGATCTTGCACATTTGTTAACTAAATCCATTTCAACCTGACCATCTGCACTGATAACTATATGGATCTAGTTCATAAGCACAAAAGAGAAATAGAAACTTCAAAAGACTGACACCAGAAAGTCAAAACTTCATAAAAATAAAAGCCAAAAATAACTGACTACAGTATATCCAACAACTACGCAAGTACTACAGAGCAAACAAAAGAACAATCCAAATGTTTAGCAAGGGGGCAAACCCACATGCGTCGCCCATGTAGGGGGGCACCTGCACTTCACAAATACAAACATGGAGATCACACTACAGATGGGAATGGGCAAAACCCCAAACCCAGCTGTACCACTCAAATGCCTGTTTGATGTTCTGCAGTTTGTTGCTTTTGGCTTTCATTATTATGGAGTTTTGGCATTCTGGTCTCTCTCTTTTGAAGTTCATTTTTCTGTACTGCAGTGCCGATCACAGTAACTCAACTATAATAGATACATAAATAATTGTTTCAACTTGCTTTACACCACACCTCAGCTTCAATATTAACATTTTCTGCCCTACTTACATTCTTTCCCTTATCTCAGTTTCTTTGAATTTGTAAGAACTAATCAAATAATCAAATGATTGATAACACATCTGCCGAACCCATTGTTTAACATATCCTAAAGCAGAAGTATCTTTTATACTGTAACAGTAGCTTTTTTCATATGACATCTAATTATCAAATACACGTCTAATTGTTTATGTACATTTAATGTCTGTCGATGTACATCACTGTCTGTTTTCTTTTAAAAGGTTGCCCATGCAAAGCAGAACTATTGAAAGGATTTGTAACCTTATTCTTAAAGTGCCGAGCCATTACCTCAGGTATTCGTTCAAGAAGTATAATTCTGAAAGTTAAGGTTATGTCCTCTGATAAATGTCTTTCTGCACCACTAGTGTTTGATATCCTAAATTCTAAATGAATCTGACTTCCTGAAAGTCTGCTTAACAGCTAGTGTTTCTGGATTGTGCCTCCAAAGTTCCAATTGTTTTTCTCTCACTTAACAGAAATACACAACAAACATGTGTACATACACACACAATTAGAATGAATTAAATTCCATAAGGCTAATGCATGAATATGTGACAGTGCCTTTTTGAGGCAATCCTTCAACATACTACTAAAGAAGTTGTACTCTACCATTCATCCATCCAGTGTCCCATTATTTAAAGACATACTGAGGACTTGCAAGTGTAGACAAAATGACTTGGATGGATTGCAATATATATTCTCAAATCTCATGGGTCAGGCATATTTTTATCAACCAGAGGAGAAGTTGTGGACGGCAATTAAAGATGGCAAAAGTCAAATTATTCTTCCAATACAACAGGGTAGATGGAGATTACCCTATTTGAAGGGGTATTTCAGAGCAACACAGTTAGGGCTCCTATACATAGCACAAGCAGAAAACTACAACTCAAAATGGACTGAGAGAATAATGAAAGGAACAGGAAGCTCAAGAAACAAGTAGAGACTGGGAGTTTGGATACAGACTTAAGAACAATAATCATACAGAATATCATATTCATAATGTACCAGAAATATTCTAAGAACCAAGGCAACACGGGAATGGAGAAAGGAGATTCTGTAATAGGGATGCCTGCAATCAGGGATACATACAATGGACAAGAGGGGACTGGAATTTACTGAAAACTGGCAAAGGAACAAAGGTATTGGGAGCAAATAACTAGAGGCAAAGATAGTAGAATGGGAGGATGCCAAGAACTAATTTGATTGCAGATTAGAAATTGCTTTCCCTATCAAGGATTGATAGAGTACAGATAAAGAGAAAGAAATAAGGGGGTCCTAAATGAAAGGCCAGCACTAGTTGAGTGTTTAGTAGAATCTAGAACAGACATTGCTGTTAATTGGTAGACCATGCGACAAACCTCTATCCGAAGGGCAGTAAATCAAGGAGTTTCTATCCTCAATCATACTAGTATATGCCACACATGCACTGTCCTACTTCTCCTGGTACAGCTGGCAATACCTCACAATGTCAGAGTATATAAAATATTGCATGATAAATAGAATAATTAAACAGAGGAGGCTAGAAAGGATTGGGAAGAGAATGGATAAGCAATTAACAAAAACAATGGGGGATATGTCTGCCAAACATGCAAAGTCTAGAAGATTTAAGATCTTTGGAAGTGTTTACATAGGTATTTTTATACCCCATGTAGACTCTAAAGAATTTTTCCTCAGGTTGACAGCAAACGCTGGAGGTACGATGGGGGAAGAAAGAGGTAACTGGGAACAGTTTCTGGGAGTATAATGAGCTCATAGACTTTAAAGATCCCCTGCAGACTGCTCTGTCAGAGATGCTGGGTGAGGAAATTGGTATAACTAAGGAAATGATCTTTTTAAACAATGATACAGTATCAGGATTGTCTAGATATAGTAAGGCCTTGCTGAGTCCAATTATGATGGCTATCAAAAAAGCAATTACTAGAAAATGGAAATCACAGTCTAAACCAACTTTACTAGAAGTAGTGAGGATAGTAAGAGTTAAAACAACTGGAATTGGGATCTTTAGAAAAGGGTAGGAGCAAATTACATAAGAAAAAAATGGGAACTGAGGGATCAGTGCATGCAGAGGAGGAACGATGTTTAAAAGAAGGCAGGATCTGAATGAGCTATGCAATGGTTGCCTGACAATGACTGGATATATTACAAGTGATGTATAATGTTTGCAGCTACAGTTGTGTCATCATGGTTTGTAATGCATGTTTGCAACTGAGATTGTGCCTGTATGGTTTATTTTCATTTATATAAGATTGTCTATGTCATACATAATTTAATAAAGATGTCTCTTGTTTAAAAATATATATAAAATATAGATATATACTCAAGTCTCAGACGAGTTAGAAAGCCTTTGCCTTGCTTCATCAATGAATCAGAGTTTCAGCTTTATGAGACTCCAACACTCACAGAGTTCAATTCGACTGGGATTTCAGCCTGACAAAGCGTAAATAAGTTTTTTCTTGTTCTTTTGTGCTCTACATGCTCTACACTGGGGAGGGAATGCCCTCCACATTCCCCAAATGTAACCAAGTGCACAGTGCACAAACATAGCATAGTAAAAATCATTATAAACAAAACCACTGAAATCATACAGACAAAAAAAATAAGCGCACCTGCAGTGATTTCCAGTGGTGTAGCATGGGGGGAGATGCTAGTATGCTGAGCATTCCCTACACTAAAAGAAAGGAGTCTTGCTCATTTAGTGCACCACCAAAAGATATTGCCTAAACAAACATAATATACATATTACTGTTGTTTAGATAAAGTGAAGCAGCTTTTTTTTTTTTTATACTGCGCATGTCCAGAGAACATTGTTTACTGACATAAGTACATGGCAGGGGATGCTAGTGTCCCCCTTAGCTGTGGAAATAACTTAAGTGGAGCTGAAAACAATTTGCATTACCAGCCAAGCACTTACCCCCCCCCCTGCACACATTTATGCACATGTATGTTGAATTACCACGCTGAAAATAAAGGCCTACTCTTAAAGGAAACCTCCACAAAGTTTAGTTGGAATGTTTACAAACCAAGGCCTGCCATCTAGTATCAGTTATGTATGGGGGGTGGAGCATGGAAGCTTTGAATGAGGAAAATGTGTATTTTCCCATGCAATCCCTTCAGCACTTTGACCAGGTATGCACAAGCACCAAAATGAAGCACTCCCCCCCAGTGATCCCTTCAGTAGTTTGACCAAGTACGTATAACCACCAAAATGAAGCATTTCCAATGACTCTTTCAGTAGATTTCCATGTATAAAAAACACACTGCACAAAGTGGTAATAACGACTTCAACAAACTAAAACCACAGTAGCTACAATGGAAAATAATATATTGTAGCTTTAACATTAAAACTTTATTAATACACTTTAGTCAGCAGACTTCTTCAGAAAATAACCAACACAATTATGGCAAACAAGTTCCTTCGATACAAAAACTAAATTGAATTATTAAAACTAAATTATCATTACACATTTATTTCACATTTAAAATGACTGTCACCATAAAAGCTTCCTTATATTATTCAAAGGCATGCTCATTATTTAATTTTCAATCTTTTCTGTTTTAAAAAAACACTTTACATTTATACTTTCATTTAACCCATTTAGTTCCTATGGTTTTCTAGCTTGTTTTTATAATCCCCTTCCCTTAAATCTAATGGAAGGCTTTCAATAACTGAAAATAAAAATTTTCTATGCTCATCACAACTCCTGGAATGCTTATTTAAAGCATTAATATCTTTTGTTTTAATGCTGTGTAAATGTTCCTTTATACATCTCTGTAAGCTACGAGCAGTCATAACTATATAATAAACACCCGGAATGTACAGTAAACCAGTAGATTTACACATTTATCCTGTGAGGTATATAGTAAAATTTACAGTTTCTTTAAAAATATATTTAGTAGCAATTATACCTACAACTTTTACACATGCCACACTTAAGCATACATATTGCTCTGTTTAAATTATAATAGAATTTCGATAATTATAGTTATTAATTATTGCTTAAATTTAGGGCAGTTTGTATTATTTAAAATTTACTGCTCTTGACTAACTGAATCAGATGTTTTCTCCTGTATATTACTCAAAAATCTGTGGAGTTTTTCTCCCCAGGCCTCGGTTGAAAAAGGACCTGTGTCAAGAGAGAATTTCCTGGTAAACAAATGTAAATAAATAAAATTTCTCTCTAACTTGGTTTTAAAACATCTCCCCTTATACATACAAAACTAGGCTCTTCTATAATGCCTTTTAGATCCCTCTTACCTTGTAGAATTCCCCAATTCTTTTTTATAATTTCCTTACTGGCTAGGGATCAGTAGTCATATCTAAAGTGAAAAAGGACGCTTTATTATTAATCCTATTTTCCTTAGCACTAATAACCAAGTCTTCCCTTAAAATAGGCTTAAAGTCACCCTTTTCTCTAACTTCTAAGCCTGTTTTATATAATAATTTATCATCATAATCGCTTTCTTTAAACCTTTGAATAATAGTAACCATTTCTTTATGAAAATCTCTCTCTTTAGTTGTCATCCATGACACATGGATAAACTGCCTCCTAGGGATAGTCTTTAATAAAATTAGGATGCCCACTCTTAATGTAATTATTTGAAAACATATCTTTCGTATATACCTCACTCTCCATTGTCCTGTTTTATCCCATTCTAAAGTAACATCCAAGTACTGTATGTTACATCCTACTTCAATAACATTAAACTTAAAACAAAAATGAAAGTTGATTGAGTTCCAATACAAACATTGCATTCTTCTGTTAAATCTATAACCCAAATCATCCATAAAATGCTTGTATAAAACTATCTTATTAAAACACGTACTCAATAACTCAATACTAGGTTGGCAAAAGATTGGGCCATGCATGAACCCATGTCAACCCCTCAAATTTGTTTAAAATATTTATCAAATAATAAAAAAAAAAAATTCTAAAGCAGTTTCTATTAAAGAACATAAAAATATTTTATCTTATGAAAAATGTGTATTCTTTGTTAAAAACATTCTTAATACTACTACCCCCTATCATAAGGTATACTGGTGAACAAATTTATATCAAAAGTTAAAAAGTTTATATTATTGTTTGTAATTATACATAACAAAAAAATCTCTTAAGTTTTTGTACTAATGGACTAAGTATTGTGTCCAAAAACAATGCTATTTCCTCATTTACATTATTGGGGGCAGACACAAATGGACGAAAGGGAGGGTTTATAGCATCTTTATGTAGTTTAGGTATCCCAAAAAGGACAACTACACTTGATGTTTCAACATTAAAAAAAAATCATAAGCCTAAGTAATATATCCATTCAACACTTAATATGAAATGTTTTATATTTAGAAAAAATAAAAATTTATAGTTTAACTATGATGCATCTTGACCATATCAACTTCCAAGTATTCATCTAAATTATTTATCATATACATATCTTCCTTATACCATGATTCTTTCATAATTAATAGCCCAAGCCCTTTATCACCTCTCATAAATCTTATGTTATGCAATGCTTTCAAATCACTGAATGCTTTCATCTCAGTTGAGTTGAAATGAAACTCCAGGGCCTATTTCTATTATTAAGGAGTTCTCTAAATTCCTTTCCTAAAAATTTCTTCAAACAGTTTAATGGTATATTTCAATACTGGATTAAATACCGAAGGTTTCTTAAGTACATTTGAAATTACTACCTCTTAACAAAAAATTTAAATTTATTTTCCTACTAAACAGTTTTAACTGTATAATAGTGTCCACAATGTCCCCATGATTTTTAAGTACAAAGTTAATACCCAATTTTAACACCAACGTTTTCAGTTTTTATTTGTATGCTCGTTTCCATATATGCAGAAGCACTAAAAAAAACAAAAAATGTTAAGGTCAATAATTATACCTCCTTTTAAAATGTACAGCACTACCTGTTCCTTTTTTTCTCCTCCCCTTCCAATTCTCTATTCTTGTGGTAAAATGCAGTTTGCGTACATAAGCTCAAGGCTATTTACATGTTTAGTATGCAATGAATCCTACTGATAAGTAAACATGTAATGCCACTTATCTGCATATTAGCTGTCCCCCTGCCCCTTATGCCTTAAGCATGGTAGGCTTTTGGGACAGGGAGGTGTGTTTAACAAACTTTCTCTGCATTTTTGTCATCATCCTGAAAGATGTGATTTGCATAACCACGTAGAGCTGCAATTCATGTATTACCGCTATGAAAATGTGAAGGGCTGGACAGTGAATACTACCTTATAATTCTGCATGGCTTCACTTCTGAAATCATGGGTTGGCATTTGGGTAACTACAGAAATCAAGCAGTAATACATTAGTGTCACCTATGCTTTTTCAAGTGAAAAATTATCGTTATTGCTTGCCAACATTTTTTTTTACCTTTTACCTGCTGATATAATGACTAAGGTGATGATAAACCAAAGAATAGCTGCAGAATTGCAAATTAACAGCTGGCTTGCCTGTGTAAAACACTGTTACAACAAACGATCACTGGCTTGCTTGTGTGAAACATTGTTACAAATGATCACTGGCTTGCTTCTACGAAACAAACTGTTACAACACACTATCACTGGCTTGCTCTGGTTGTGGATCGCTTCTTTAAATAAAGTGGATATAAAAAGTTTACAAACCCCTGTTAAAATGTTAAAATGCCGGGTTTTTGTGATATAAAAAAATGACACTACAATAAATCATTTAAAACTTTTCCCAACTTTAATGTGACCTACAACTGATACAATTCAATCAAAAAACAAATCTGTTGAGAAAAAATATAAAAAATAAAGAACGTACAATAAGCTGGTTGCATAAGTGTGCACAACCTTAAATACTTTGTTGAAGCAATTTTTGATTTAATTACAGCATTCAGTCTTCTTGGGTACACATGCCATCAATTACAGAGACTCTGATTAACCCCAAATAAAGTTCAGCTGTCTTAGTAGGATTTACATGACATTTACTCAGTTGACTGCTACAGTAAAAGCCATGGTTCGCAGAGAGCTTACAAAGCATCAAAGGGATCTCATTGCTGAAAGGTATCAGTCAGGAGAAGGGTACAAAAAAATATTCACAGTATTGGATATACCATGAAACACAATGAAGACAGTTATCAAAAAGTGGAGAAAATATGGGATAACAGTGACATTGTAAAGAACTGGACAACCCTCCAAACTTGATGAAATGACAAGATGAAAACTGGTCAGGGATGCTGCCAACAAACCTGCAGCAACACTGAAGGAGTTGCAGGAATTTCTGGCAAGTACTGGTTGTGTACTACATGTGACAAAAGTCTCCCGTATTCTCCATATGTCTGGACTATGGGGTAGTGTTTCAAGATGGAAGCCTTATCTTACACAGTATTACATCCAGGCCCAGCTAAAATGTGCATAACAATACAAAGTCTCCCCAAAGCATGTGGGAAAATGTGTTATGTTCTGATGAGACAAAGGTTGAACTTTTTGGCCTCAATTCCAAAAGGTGTGTTTGGTGCAAAAACAACATTTTGCATCAGCAAAAGAACACTATCCCCACACTGAAGCATGTTGGTTGCAGTAGCATGCTTGGCGGTTGGTTTTCTTCAGCTGGAACTAGTGCTTTAGTCAAGGTGGAGGGAATTATGAACGGTTCCAAATACCAGTCAATTTTGGCCCAAAACCTTAATGTGTCTGCTAGAAAACTGAAGATGAAGAGAAGTTTCACCTTTTAACACAACAATGACCCTAAGCATACATCCAAAACAACAAAAGAATGGCTTCACCAGAAGAAAATTAAAGATCTGGAATGGCACAGCCAGATCACACACCTAAATCCAATAGAAAATCTGTGGGGTAAGATGAAGAAGGCTGTGCACAAGATATGCCCTCACAATCTGACAAATTTGGAGCTCTTTTGCATGGAAGAGTGGGCAAATATTGCCATGCTGATAGACTCCTACCCAAGAAGGCTGAATGTTGTAATTAGTTTAACGGTGTGTGTACACTTATGAAACCGGCTTATTGTATGTTTATTTTTTCCCCAACAGATAGGTTTGTTTTTCAGTTAAATTATACAGGTTACAAGTCACATTAGAGGGAACATTTTGAAATTATTTATTGTAGTCTTTTTTATATCACAAAAATCTGGCATTTTAACAGGGTGTGTACACTTTTTATATCCACCGTACATGAAAAAAAGTAAGCAGATTTTTTTCTTGGGTTCAGCAATGTAATATGGTTCATTATGGATTATGGTTCATTCACAAGATACCCCTAAACGGTGTGACGCTAATATGTACATCACGGGTTGCCTTACAGTTAAGCAGATAAAGCTGTAATACATAGAAATGAAATATTTCCATTTTTAAATAGGTACTTCAATACTAATTTAATTTTTTTTGGTATTTAAAGCCACGAAGGATGCATTGGCAATAACAGGCAGATCTTACACACAGCTGAAAGGAAAAACAAGGCCTTCACAACATTTAATCTACTGACACTGTTTAAGGTACACACTGATCAATCAAAGAAACATTTATTTCAACTTCCCCACTACAAACCTAATGCTATGCCACTGGTAATTTCCTATTTAAAACATGAGCTGTGGAGTTGAACATCATGAGGATGAACTTGGAAAGTCATCTCCTCATCCAGTAGGAAATTCAATAAGGTATTGGGAAGAATTCTGCTTGCTACTACTGAACTATTATGTTGCAACACATCCTGGCTGTAAACTCTAGTTCACAATGCATTAAGTGTTGATGCCAGTTTTATGAAGTAACTCATCAGGTAAAACAAATTATCTTGGGTTGAAACTAGCCTAATTTGTTTGAAATGGGAGTGAACATGTACTGTTTTTTTCTGGCAAGCAAATATATTTACATCAGTGTTTGCTGCAAAGTACCGTTGCATCATATCTGTAAATGTGAATCCATCCCATCATCCCAAGAGACTTAACACTAAATGGCCTGATACTGCAGAAACGGTTTCATTTTTCTTTTGTTAATAAGAGAAAGTGTAAATTAAAGGCCTTGTCAGTTATTTCCAGATTTCAGACCTTTTTCACTAAAAATGCAGTATTTAGCTTGTTTTACCTGCTTTGGAAATTCATACATTTTTAAACTATACAATGTAAAAATGAGGAAAAGAATTGAAGGCAATGTGTCTGATGTACTGAATTAAATGAAATCTTCAGGCTTGCTTCCATTGTTGTGTGTTTTGCCAACATTTTTTTTATTCAGAAACACAATTTCAATAAGTACTTGTTTTGTAGCACTTCTACAGGCACAGCTGACATTCCATTTGAAAGGGATAGAATTAGAAAGCCTTTTTGGTGACCCATGAACACAATTTTTTCAGATGTGCATTTGAATTAGAAAATTCATTTTGCCAAAACACTAACAGGTCACACTTACTGCGATATATTGTGTCTAATAATCAAAGTACGTGTCAGGTAACATGTATGACAGCTGCCCTTCACAACTCTCAGAGAACAATAAACTTGAAGGGGCAGTGACTCCAGTGAATGTCGCATGCATAGCTGCTTACAAGTGGTTTACCATTTGATACAGTACAGGTTTCATTAATACTTCAAAGCAACAACAGGGTAAATAGTTTTACATTTAAATAAATTTATTCATGCATAAATTTAAAATTCAGCTGAGGAGTTTGTTATACGTGTGGATGAAACAAGAGTTAACTCTAATAGTGCTTAGTTGGTTTGTAAGAGTGAAAGGCTGAGAACCAAAAACACAATTAAACTTATTTGACTATAAATGCCAGAACAGTATAGCTATTAAATATAATTAGTGTAATATATATGTATATCCTCTTGCCCCCGCACATATCATGCATGCAAAGAGAAGAAACATTTTGTGTAAAATGCATTTAAAATCATTACTTTTAAGTCTTCTCATTTTGTTCCTGTAATCATGCTTAATAACTCTGGTGTTCTGGCGTTAACAGTCAAATTATGTTAAATGCCCCAGAAGTAATACTAAACAATATAATCTAATTAATCCTTAAGCAACAGTGTCTTGTCACAGTATGCATTCTTCAGAAGAAATCATTCAGAAGGCCAAGATATAAACACTTTCACATCAGAGTATGAAATGTGAGACTAACACCAGGTGTCAGAAACATTACTACTTGGAGTAGTAAAGCCACCCCCTTCCACCAATATAGTGTCTTTGCAGGGCTTTATCGTATCAAGGTCCTTTTTTTGTGTTAAGAGTGTGACACTCTAAGCATCACGTTCTGCTACTTCCATGTGTATCCATTGCAGGGCATGTTGCAAGACAAATTGCAAGTTTAAGTTATTTCCAAATTCCAACTGTTACTGTGGTTTATAGTATGTATTAATGCTTTATAGCAATATACAACAGCAAGAGGAGTTCAGTGGCATCATTTGAAAAAATAAAATGACATATCAGTCTCAACCACAACACATGTAGCTTCCCTAATCTAGCACTGACTCATCCTGTCTGGAGCTTTTTCCAAGTTTCACTTAGTTGAACAGGGTTCCTGAAAATCATGATGTAAAACAACAGAAATAATTTTTATGGGGGCCCACCCTCTCCAACACCGATTGCCTCTACATTCTCTCTCAAACTCACATACACACTAAATACATGATTGTGTGATCAGAAAGCTATTCAAAGTGAAGCTGTGGTTAAAAAAATGGATAATTAGTAGGCCATATAAAATGAATTAGAAGAGGTTAGAAGACATTGGGAAGAGAGATTGTTTCTTTGTGAATTGCTTATCCAATGTAAGGAAATACTTGTTACTTAAATATGTAGGGAGACTAGAAGATTTGGTATTTTTGCTTGGAAATGTTTGCTTAAGTATTTTTATACCCCAAGCAGACTCCAAAAATGTTTTCCTCAGGTAGATGGACATGTTATAGGTGTATTGGAAAAGATGAGCTAATTGGGAAACATGTTTTGGGAATGTAATCTGTTGGCAGATATTAAAATTTCCATATAGAGTTCTTTATCAGAAATATTTGGTGAGCAAATGGGTGAAACTAAATAAAAACTGTTTTGAGCTGGGATACAGGATGTGAATTGTCTAGACATAGTAAGGACTGGTCAAGTTAATTCTGATGGCTGCCAAAAATGCGATAACTACAAAATGGGAATCAAAATCTAAACCAATAGTGTTTGTAGTGGATATTGTAACACAGATAAAAGAACTGGAAGCTGGATCTCTAGAAAAGGGTAGGAGAAAATAAATGGAAAAAAATGGAAATTGCGTTAATACATGCAGAATAATGTTTTGTTGGAACAGTAAGGTTTAAGGGAAGGCAGGAATTCACAACTTATGTAATATGTTGGAGCGATGACAATTGTACAGATGAATATATATGTTAATTATAATGTTCATAACTATGAACATGTTAATTCAGGTTTTCTTTTATATAAATGTATGTTTGCCTATATCTTAAGTGATATATCAATAAAGGTGTGAAAAAATGTAGGCAAGGGGAACTCCTATTGCAGTAGACAGCAGTCTGACAAAATGAACTCTCACTTCATGCTTCATCTAAATGGAGTTCACAAAACTTATTTTATTAGAAAATTAAGATTTACCTCAGACGTAGAGAAGTAAATAACCTAGGAGATAAATGATGTATAAAAATGCATGTAAATAGATGTGAAGCCCTGTTCAATATAAGAGCATATTTTTCTGCATCTCACTAAAATTACTGGGAAACCGTAACCAAAATTAAATAAATACAAAAACTACAGATAAATGGTTTGTGTGCACAATGTGTAAAACTACAGATAAATGGTTTGTGTGCACAATGTGTAAGGGATAAATAAAAATCATTTTTACTGCAGACTTATTTTAGTGATCTGTAGCAGTCAATACTTTTTTGCAGCAAATGTACAGAAAAAATGCTACATCACATAGATCACTTCACTGGCTGAGACACAAAGACAAACAAATGGAGAGTTGTAACATGGCCGGCTACACTTTGTGATAAGCTTTTATGATTCTTAGATGACACTACCTTTGCAGTTTCCAGTTACTAGTTCCAAGGCACAGAGGGTAGTCCCATGGGCAGACATGCTTGATAATGTGGTAATCCAGGGGAGCAGCTAATGTAATAAGATATGTGGGAAGAAAAAATGAATGCCATTAAAAGAGGGTGGCCAGCTATTCACTCATATGGAAGCAGTTGCAGTGCAGATAAATTTTGCGAAGACATGGGGTAGTGGGGTGTTGGTGTGCATTTCTCAAGGGGGATGAATTAATCTGTATCAATGTGTATGCATGTGGACCTGCCTGGTAAGTCGCATTAGGAGGGTTGGGTAGGGAATCAAAAGTGAGGTGTGTGCACGTGAGTAATGGAACATGCATGTGGGTTAATGGGGGTGCGTCTCTGACAAACTATGGGGGCTTGTTTGATGGGTAATTGTTTGCAGGTATGTGGTGGGTGTCTGAATGTCTTTTTCTTTACCAATGAGATACAAGGGCTTCTATGGAGAACACTACTGCAGTCGGCTGTGAGGGAAACAGTGACAGCTAGTATGCAATTCAGAGACACTAATAAAGTGTGTCTCTGTGTCCATAGCAGTCTCTAAATTGCATTTCTTATTGTTGCTGTAACTGGTCTATTTGTGTACACACACACGTGTGTGTACACATGCACACACGTACACATGCATGTATACACACGTACACACACGTATACACACGTATATATACACACACACGTATACACACATGTATATATATATATGTACACATGTATATACACACGTATGTATATACACAGACATACACGTATGTATATACACACACATGTATATACACCGACACATACACATGTATACACACATACATATGTATATATACACATGTATAAATGTATATATACACACATGTATAAATGTATATATACACACACACGTATAAATGTATATATACACATATGTATAAATGTATATATACACATATGCATAAATGTATATATACACATATGTATAAATGTATATATACACACATGTATAAATGTATATATACACATATAAATGTATATACACAGATAAATGTATACATACACATATATACAGATAAAGGTATACACACACATATATACAGATAAATGTATACACACATATACAGATAAATGTATATATACACACATACATAGATAAATGTATATATACACACAAACAGATAAATGTATATATACACAGATAAATGTATGTATACACACACACACATATATATATATATATATTTAAAAT